>NC_064638.1:835721452-836028475 GCF_023864345.2 Schistocerca serialis cubense | reverse complement strand
GGATGGCCGAGCGGTTCTAGGTGCTACAGGGGACTGATGACCTTAGAAGTTAAGTCCCATACTGCTCAGAGCCTTTTTTTTTTTTTTTTTTTTTTTTAACAAACAAGAATTTGATTCACAAGTTTGAGAGCATGGGTAGTGTTTGTGATGACAGTGTTGTCAACATCAATCATCCAAAAAGGGTGAAAATGCCTGAAAACATTGAGAAGACATGCACTGTGTTTCAAACCAGCCCCAGGATAGCGATCAAACGACCTGCACAACTGATGGGAATCAACTGGGAGACACTGCAACAAATTTTTGTCGAAGACCTGCATCTCTTCCCATACAAAATTCAAACCCATCAGTCATTAAGCCCCAGGCTCATGGAACATCAGTTGTGTTTCACCAACACTATTGTCCACAGAATTGAACAACAAGACTTCGATGTGAATATGGTTTGGTTTAGTGACAAAGCCCACTTTCATTTGGATGGATTCATCAATAAGCAAAATTGGTGCATTTGGGGGAGTAAGAATCCGCATTTCATGATCAAGAAGTCTCTTCACCCTCAGTGGTTGAGTGTGTGGTGTGCATTGTCCAATCACAGAATAATTGATTTGATATTCCTTGATGCTATGGTGTCTACTGAATGGTATATTAGGACAATGATTTCATCCCCACTATCCCTGATTTTGACAAGATGTGGTCCATACAAGACAGAGCTTGATCCCATCAAAGTACAAGTGTGTTTGATGTCCTGGAGGAGCACTTTGAGGACTGCATTCTGGCTCTGTGTTACCCAGAGTCCACTGGCATGGGCCCTGATTGGCTGCCATATTCTCCAGATCTGAACACATGTGTCTCCTTTTTGTGGGGCTATATTAAAGACAAGGTGTACAGCAATAACCCCAAAACCATTGCTGAGCTGAAAACAGCCATTCAGAAGGTCATCGACAGCATCAATATTCCGGTACTTCAGCAAGACATGCAGAATTATCTATTCATCTGCACCAATCATGGCAAGCATATCAAACATGTGATAACCTAAACCTGAATATCTGTAGCAATGTTTACATTTTGCATAAAGTGTGTGCATGTCATAGTTTATAACTAATTTACGTTTCTTTTTTCATGTAGTTCAATAATTGTCACCCTGTACTTTGTGTTTTCTTGGATGACTTTGGAAAAAATAGCAGAATATAAAGATGTAGAAAAAGTGGTAGAATACTTGAAAACAAAAAAATATTAATTTACATGGTCCACTCACATTAATTTCAGCACTTGTCAGAAGCCTACATAACCAACTTTTACACCCCAAGGGAAGAAAGTCAGTGGGGTTCTGGATGGTACCAACTGAGATATGGAGCCAACTCCAGAGTTGTGACCAGTTCCATTAGGTTTCTTGGTTGAGGATCCATGTTGTCAATGGCCTGATTGAGGTAGTCCCACAGATTGTCTATTGGGTTAAAATCTGTTGGTCAGGGGAACATGGTAATTTCATCCTGGCGCTCTTTGAGCCATGCACATACACTGCAATCTGTGTGATATGTTGCAGTGTCCTGTTGGTAGATGCCATCATGCCAAGGAAAAAAACGAACTCCATTGTGCCTTCCAAAATGACAATATTACCCAGCAAATGCTGCAAAAACCTCTCATAGACCATAGTGGACCCTCCTTTTGCCAGGAGCCTTCTGATGATTGTTGCTGGGCTGTACATGCCAACAGTCATCTGTCTGGTGGACATAAAATATGATAAACCTGGAAAGGGCATCTGTTGACACTCAGTGGACATTCAGTTGCACTATTAGTGTGCAAATCCCATCCTCCCTCACCAATGAAAAACAGTCAGCATGGGTGCATGAACCAGGCATCTGCTGTGGAGGCTCACACATAGCTGAACAGTTATTCAGGAGACACTGTTAAGAGCCCATTGGTTCATCTGAGTAGTCAGCTGTTCAACAGTTGCATATCTGTCTGTCAGTCTCTGCAGCTGTCATTGACCAGTGTCGTCTATGAACTGTGGCGCACCACAGATGTCTCTGCAACTGTTCTGGATAGTGTCACTTTGCCATGCAAGGTACCCTAAGGGGGTGTTACTTTGGCCCTTTGCAGGTAACTTTGGCCCACTAGGCAGAAAAAGTTTTAATTTTTTTTTCCTCACTAAAACTGCATCATTAGCATAGACCAGGGGTTCCCAACAAAATTTTCTTGAGGACCCCCTCATCGAGCATGATTGGTACCTTGTCATATCACAGTATCAAGTACCTAAAAAAGCCAAATTAAGTTAACATTCGCTAAAGTTCTGCTCATGGAGGAAGCGGCCAAAACAAAAAATTTGTTTTCATACAAAATATATTTGATATATTTTTTATTGTAATAGCATCTTGCGGACCCCTCTGGCATAGCTCGCGGACCCCTGGGGGTCCGCGGACCACCTGTTGGGAACCACCGGCATAGACTAAACGAGGCAGCATGCATTTAAAATGCATGAATAACCATCTACAATGTTGTAAGTTCCATGTGGTAATACTGTGTTGGCAGCACTGGACTTGGTCATAAACATTTTAGCAGCTATTAGACCACAATAACTTCTGCCTTGAGAGTTCACATCAGTTCAGCTGAAAATACTGTGAGTGTAATTTTATATTTTGTCAGTATTTGGTAATAAGGTGAGAAACTGTCATCTATGTGACACTCAATTCAGATAATATATTTAACACTTCTGTAAAATGGTGCATATTGTTTTTTGCAAATTTTTGAAAATATGGGGTTACTTTGGCCCTAACCAAAATAACCCTAAAATGAAGATGAGGTGGTATTTGGATCTGATGGTGATTCTGAAAGTTTCTTTGATGGGAAAGATGTTAAAAGATAAATCAGCAGTTGTGCAATATGCTACAGTTCTATACAACAAAGAAGAATATTCCAAAACTGGAACTGAGGGGAGTGATTAGGGCACTAATGTGAATTGTATGGGAAAGACAAAGTCCTACTGCAAATGGTCACAACAAAAATATAATCTAGCCTATTTTTGGGAGAAAATGATAAGAATTATCAGTCCAACGTGACTAAGAAAATGTGGCTATTTTCAAGTACCAGAGCTTCAGTAATTTGTGTAATAAGGCTCATATCCATAGTGCACAGTAATCTTACGGCATTACATTTATTCTCTTTTCATATTGTTACCACAGTGTAAGATGTAACTTGAAAATTAATTAGTCAGTTGATGGAATACACTATACTTGTGTATATACTGTGTCACTTTCTGAGTAAAGCTTAATATTCCCTGTACTTGCCTTCAAAATTTATTATTTAATTTGTTCCTCATGTTATTGAATGTCTACACCAGAGATATTCATTGAGTTTATTTTGACCCCAATATTATGTTACCACTTTTTCATGAATATATGAATGAGTGTGTCAAAGTAGTCCTGAGTACGGATGACATTGGACCATTTTTTTATGATACCACAGTCACAGATGTGATGTATTTTATTTAATATCTTTTTCAACTGATAGTACAAGTCATTGACAGTACTATAAAAATGTATTTGAAATTTTCTCTCCTCCACTATCCTTTGTTTTCTTGCCACATATAAAAAGGCAGGCAAACATTGGGCCAAAGTAACTACTGTTTATAGTATTCTTCAACCATGATAACATGCAAATAGTTTATGAACTTAGCCATTTTGAAATGGCTTCCACCTTTGGCCCAAAAGCCAATGACCATGTCTTTTGGACATCAGATAAATTGCTTCATTTCCTCGTTTCAACTACAACATTGTTTTCTGCATCACCCTGAAACACTTTATGTAACATCTACTGCTAGTGCTGCCACCTGCCATCTGTAAGTGGTTTCTGCACATTGATGTCAAACATAGGTGGAGGTCACATTAATGTGATAGGACTGTGTAAATGACACATTTGTATTTAGCCAAATCACCACAGTAGAAACCATTCCAACCAGTCAACTAATGTCCAAACTGGAAAAACAAAGCAGCTGCCAAAAAATGGTAGTTTTTTTTCCAAATTAGAAACAGAATTTCAGAAACAGTACAGAGATTTATATTGCATGTGCAAGTATATTTTTTCCTCATGAGGCCACAATGATAACATATAAATATAATTGACTGATAAGATGAATAAAATGTCAATGGATACTATAGAAAGTATTTTGTTATGTTTGTAAAATTAGTATTTTGATTGTTATGAAGTGAATGATTACTTATTACTTAACAAGGCTCTATTAAAAAAGTACAAGTCAAATGCACAAGTAAAAAGAAAAGAAATAAAATTTCAGATTAATTTCTGTGTTACTGTTGTTAACTTGTAAGATATGCAACATTATTTCTGTGCTCATTGTTTCTGTTGCCATAAACATATATTCCTCTTAAAGGTACAAATATATTTGATATGTACATACATATATACAAATGTATACATTTTGTTTATATTTTTTGTTTTTGTTCTTAATAAACATATTTTACATTACTATTTGAGAGTTTCTTTTTATTATCGTGTAATGGATTGGTGACCGAGAAATCTGCAATCCTGCATATAATGAAGTACTGTCTGGAATAAGGTACAAAAATATTCAGTCTGACCGTAGAAGATTTCGGTGTGCTGTAAAGACTGGAAACTTGCCTGAAATGTAAGAAATGTAAAATTTTGCATTTCACAACATAACACGTACAACACAGAAATTTAAAATAAAAAGGTCTTCGTGTTAATATAGTGGTGTGGAGCTCCTTATAATGATAAAAGATGTAGATTTAATTATTTTGAATGAGCTTATTCAGCTGAAGTTTTCAGTGCATACTGGTAGCTGACAAGAATTAAGTCGGCATTCATCTCTCGAGCCCCTTGCTCCATAATATCACGAAAAACTGACTTCTTCCTCATGTCTCCAAACCAGAACCAACAGTGTGTCGAAGACTGTTTCCTTAATATGAAGTCACTCTAAGAATGTGCCTGTCACTTATGAGCACAAATGGCAATAGAAACAGTCAGTTTTAAAATTCAAGTTGATAAAAAACAGGATTCAGACATTCACATTAGAAGACATTTTGGCTTATCCAGTATTGAACATGACATTTTAAGACAATTAAGTTATAAAGATATTGTATCTTCATTTGCACAAAAAGTACATACAAAACAATTCCATCACTTAAAATTTTTATTTTACTGCTGATTGTTTGAGAAATTATTCTATTACAATGAAATATAAGTAAAATTTTGTTTATTGATACATTCCTTTTGATATCTTGCAAATGTCTAAGAAAGACATCTGCTTATAGTTACAACGTGATGTTTTTAAAAGAGAAATCCTGATCTTTGCACAGAAATGAATCAAGGCTTTTTGTTTGAAATTCAAATTTCATAAATCAAGTTGAATACTTTAATGATTACAGTTATTTTCAGATTTTTAACATCACCAATTTATTAAATGAGAAATTGTATAGTAAAATTGTATACAATTAAAGTTGCAGGCATTAATTCAAGAACTGCTCTAAAATGCTATTTTTGACAGTAACCACAAATTTTTCCACTGGTGGGATCCACAATACAGGTTCAACCTAAGGGTCATATATCCTACATACAGCATTGATGGCAATAATCCCTTCAACAAGGTATTGTCCCAGACAGAATAAAGTATGTAAATGTGAAACCACTATTCAAGAAAGGGCATAAAACTGATGCTTCTAACTACTGTATGATTTCCTTTTTAACAAATCTTGACAAACTTATATAGAAGAGAATTGTGGAGTATCTGAACATCCACAAGGCTCTTAGCCATTGTCAGTTCAAATTCCAAGCAGGCCTGTCTACTGATGATGCTATATTTTCATTTACCAACAATGTTTTAGAAGAACTGAACAATAAATTAGCTTCAGTTGGTATATTTTGTGATTTAACCAAGGCCTTTGACTGTGTGAACCATGAAATCCTCTTTTCAAAAACTATCTATTATGGCTTAAATGGCACAATGGAAATGTGGCTTTGTTCACACCTAACTGATAGAAAGCAGAGGGTATCGCTTAATCATGGAGATGGCACAACAGCCTCATCTGGTTGGGGAACAGTAAGTACAGGAGTGCCGCAAGGTTCTCTGCTGGGCCCCTCGGTCTTTCTTGTTTCTATTAATGACCTTCTACACTGTACAAAAGCTCCTACCAAATTTACTCTCTTTTGGTTGAAAAAACACCTGATAGTGACATTCCAACATCTGCCAACTTGAGAAAAAGTCTTAGTTCAGCAACTTATGCTCTGTGTACTATAGCAGCGAGTGCAAATACTGACACTGTTAAGGCTGTTTATTTTGGCTATTTTTGTTTATTGTTGTCATATGGAATTATGTTTTGGGGAAGTCAACCAATCACAAATAAAGTATTTGTCATTCAGGAAAGAGCAATCCAAATTCTAAGTAGAGTGAGTAGAAATCATTTATGCAGAATTTTTTTTAAAGCACACAAAATATTAACAGTGACCTCGCAATATATCCTATCCCTTGTGTCCTTTTTAGTTAGAAACCTAACCGTGCACAAAACCGACAGTGACTATCATGACTATGATACAAGATGAAAACACAACTTGCATGAGGATGGAAAAACTTGAGACTAGCACAAAATGGTGTACACTACTCAAGCAAAATGGTATTTAATGCACTTCCTATGGACAATAAAAAGTCTTACTAGTGTAATACCACAATTTAAAAGTAAATAAAAAAAATATCTTCTGGAACACTCTTTTTACTCTCTTGATGAGTTCTTTGACATATACACTTCTATATTGTAAGTCAGATATGGCACATTGACTTGTAATATTTGCTTTCCACTTTGCGACTGAACATGATGACCTATGTCAGAATAACAATGTACTTCACCTCTAGAAAAATTAATATGGAATAATTGTAATTTATTATTGTATTGTTTTACAGCTCTGTTTTGCTTTAGGAAGTGGCTAACTTGGTGATTGTTAACATATTTTGTTCCTTTACGCATATTGCAATTTGTATCTATTAGCATCCATAAGTAGTCTACTGTTCTCATGTGTACAATTTTTTGTATACTGGACCTACAGAACATAATTAAATAAATACATAAAATATCAATGAATCACACTTGGAATGTCAGTCAGTTCGTTCAAAGAGGCTACCTGGATATAAAAATGCAATCATCATGTGAGCTTAGCTGTAGGTAAATCAGGTGACAGACTTCATTTCATTGGTAGAACACAGGGGAAATGTGATGAGTGTACAAAGGTGTTTGCTTTCAAAACATTCATCTGACTCATCCTAGACTATTGCTCAGTATGGACCCTATACCAATTTCGACTAACAGAGAACACTGAAAGTATTCAAGGAAGGGTGCCACAAATGGTCACAGGTTTGTTTGAATCAGAGCAGAGCATTACTGAGATGCTGTGCAACCTCAGCTGACAATGCATGAAGAAAGATGTCAGTTATTTCATGAAAGCCTGCATACCAAGTTTCAAGAAACAGTATTAAGTAAAGACTCTAGAAATACATTTCAACCCCTACACGTCACCCCCATAGCACCCTCGAAGACAAGTTTAGACTAATTAGAATGTACACAAACCCATTTCGGCAATCTTTCTTTTTGAGCTCCAGACATGAAAGGAACTGATAAAAACTCAGTAAATCATACATTGGGGTATAGCCCTGTCATTCACTTCACAGTAGTTAGCAGAATATTTTAACAAACTGTAGTGTCACATTCCTCACTCAAAAACAATTAAGAAAAGTCAGTATAAATAGGGCCTATCCTTCCAAAAATAGATGAAAATTAATGATCAATTCATTCCATTTAAATTTGTAACCAATACTTACAATTCGTTTTATTAGATAATCTAGTGATAATATTTATATAAGTCAGTCTGCTGATGCTGATCATCATTGGTGATGCACTGTTGTGTAGACACATTTGTATTTGACATCTGAATAGATTTGACAGTAATGTGAATGTTTCACATGTTTTGTAATCATGAGTGACATGATACGGATTCTGATTGGTGATGGCTACTCGTTTCATGAGCAGATAGATGTGATTTTTATATATCACCACACAAACAGTAATGCATGCAGAGCCATATAAAAATGTGTTTCTGAGCATAAGACCTGTGACTAATCTAACGTTTGCTGCTGTTTCTCACAATATTGCTTTTACAGGGTCCATACCGACAAAAAAATTGACCAATGTAGACCTAGATCTGTTTTTATGCCTGATGAAAAACAACACAATCCAATCTATATGAAGCTGAAAAAGATCCAGGTCAAGCACACTATAGCACATATACATCACATAGTACCATACAGAGGTTACTTTGCAGACAGTTCAGATATCTGTATCATCTTCAATATGTGCAGGGCCAAAGGCCTGACAATTACCGAACAGGGATCAATTCTTGCTCATGGTTTGCTGCTCAAACTACAAATCCATTCTTTATATCTTCATTGTTGTTTCCAGATGAGGTAACATTTGGAAGAAATGGAATCATAAATTTCGGCAGTCATTTTTTGTAGGTGAATGAAAATCTCCATGTTATAATTCATGGTTGACACAATCACCAGTGTGTAGGTTAGAAATGTAGCTGACAGCCTGCAAGGTGCTGTTGACAAGGACTTTTCTGAAAATTCTTCCAGACTTATTACAGAATGAGCCCCCGAAAATAAGAGAAAATAAATGATTTCAAATTATGTGGATCCAACACCTTAGCTCCTTTCTTTTCTTTTCTTTTTTCTTGAGATCCACTCAATAATGTCTTTGATAATAGATGGGTGGCTAAAGGAAGATTATTTCCATGGCCTGCACATTCTCCTATTAAAAGTATTATCTGCCAAGTGGTTTATCCAGCAGATACTTCATCAGAATATCATGGAAACCCATAAAACTATTTAAGTATTTGAAAGCGTACCAAAATTTATTGTCTGATGAGTGCATACATGTATACTTCCACATCTAGAAAATTTTGAACAATTGTTAGAATTATGTGTCTTTAAAATTATGAAAAATGCAGTGAAGAACTTTTTAAACTGTTTGTTTTTATGAAATTTTTTATTCTTTTGTTGTGTGGAACCTCCCCCACCCATCCGTCCCCTCCCCTCCCCAACCATCCCTTTCCCAAAGTTTGTTAAAGTAGTTCTGTAAAATACTTTGTTTGCTCAATACTAAGCCTTTTGTTTGCTTACTAAGCTAGAAATCTGATCACATTACAGGATCCTTTGCATAATTTACACATAATCTATTTTTTAACACTGAGTAGCATAATTAAAGTTGAAGAAACATATGTTGATAGCTACTGATAGGGTGCACAAATTTTGAAGTTTTAGTATGGCAGATCTAATGAATATTTTTTCTCAATTTAAGATTTCTGTACTCTTGGTGTTAATTATGAATGAATAAACATACTATACTGTCTTACTGAAATGACACTAGTTAACTTTAAACAAGATATTGATTTTTAGATCAATGATTTATTTGTGTAACTCATGCTAGGTTATGTATCTGCTTGTGTTTTATAATTTCTGTTAGGAGTATTCACTGAGCTGTGTGAATGGTGTTGTGGGCAGAGCAACCAATGTTTTGACATCAGGACAGTTGTAGAACAGAGAACTCAGTGTCATATGTCACTCCAAGGAATACTTCATGCAGAAGCCTTACTCAGATCAAAAGTAACAATGATGTATGAAAAAGAACGTGAAGTGAATTGTATATACAGTCAGTCATCTGAAATACTTTATCTTGGAAAGGTCTGTTGCATCAAAGAATGATAATAAACCAAACCAATACTCTGAAGTCTATGACTGCTTATTGAAGTAGGTCTGGGCAATAAATATATAGTGAAATACTGAAGAATAAGGGCAAGGGTTCTGCAGAGCTAGAATTTATCTTATTTTCTCATATGGAATCCTTGAATTACAGATCTCAGGTTGTTGGTTAAAGCATAACCCAGACCCAGGATTTGTTTGGATGAAAGTAATAAACCTCCTAAGATCACACTCAAGTTATAGAAGAGTCCAACCCTTACCAGCCTAGTATAGACCAAGTCAGCCCTCATATCTCCTGTCTGATATACTGTTGTGCAGCTATAATTACAGACTGGAAAATTTGTAATTCTGTTTCTGCTGTATGAATGGTGATCACCATTCTGAAATAGAGAATGCCTCAGCTCTTGGACATGACACTTTTTTAAACTTGTTACACTTTTATCAAATTATTATTATTATTCCCTCTCCCACTTCTAGCATGGTAAATAGCATGTTATACACCTGACTGATGCATTAAAGTTGACAGCTGAAGTATAGAGAAGTACACTTGCTATATCACATGGCAGTCTATGTCTTCAGATTGATAAGGACATGTACAGAGATGATTTGAGAACTCTATGTTGGAAATATTCTGCAAAAGTTTGCATCTGTTTGCATTGTACGTCAGGGCCAAAACTGCTGCTGAGCCAAAGGAAAGGGAGTAATTAACCTTGAACAGTATGACTGCCAAACAAAGCTAAGTTATATACTGGTTGTTATAACTACAGTATTCTCATTCACACTTAACTTACATAACACCAAAATAGACCAAACATGGAGTTTACAAGAATCACTGTAAACCATTCCCAGAAATGCTTGAGAATTCTGCAGTCAGTAAAAACATCTGTACTACACATTAATTGAAAGAGGACTCTATACCATTTTACTTACAATAAATACTAAAATTCTCTACATACTACAAGGTGTCTGAAAATAACTAAGTATTATAAAATAGTTGAAGTTTTGACATTGATGAATCAAAATTGAAATAGTGTGTACATATAGATAATTAAATCAGGTCTGGATCTCTGCAGCCATGGTGCAGGCATGTGACACCTGGCTCCGATGTCATATTGCCAAACTGGCACCAATACAGCTGCAGACATCTAGCTGCCAGGCCAGATTTCAGTCCACACTCAGCATTTGTTCCATCTCACTCACTCCCTCCCTTTACTCTTTTTTTCCCCCTCAGTGAGCACTTGTTTTTACATTTTCTGCAGTATAGATTGTTACCGTGAAAGGAGCTGCACACAGCAACTGAAAAGATGGCTGGTCGCCTGACTGTTCAATAGTGAGTACAGATTGGTGCATGTTGTGAAGTGTGCAGTTGCATTCTCCTGGTGCAAAAATGGTGGCGTACTATGAATGGACTGAATGCCTCAATTCATCCTGAGATGACAAAGAATTGTCACAGGAAGTTAGTGGCCACAGGCTTGGCAAAAGATACAACAAAAACTGGTCATCCATCCACATCTCAATCTGATGACAAAGGGGCAACTGTGCAGGAAATGTTTGTACATAGTGCTTTGATATGAACGAGAGAGGCAGCACGTGAAAGTGGACTCCCAAGCTACACAACATGTAAGATCTTGCATAAAGAATTGAATTATCGTATGTGGAAACCTCATCATGTTCAACAGCTTATAGCAGAAGACTAGGATTGCTGAATGGAGTATAGGGAGTTGATGCTGGGTTGTCATGAAGAATGGCCTGAACTGTTTAATAACACCCTCTGAAATAATGAGGATCAGACAACACAATTGTCATTATTGGACAGAACAAGATTGTGGTGTTATGGTGGAGAACATACAGCTTCAGCTAAAAGTGACTATGTAGTGTGGAATGACTGCCACAAATGTTATCAGGCCATATAACCTGCATGATACAATGACTGCCAATGCTATCTGCAGATACTTGAAAATTATGTTTGGCCCACAGTATCTATAAGAGGTAACATCGAATACGTTATTTTTATGTATGATGGCACAATCCCTCACTTTGTAACGGTTTGTGAGTGTTTGGTTGGATGAGAAGTTTCCAGGATGTTGGCTGGTAAGATGCAGACCTCTTGAGTGGCCTGCAAGAAGTCCACATTTTTTTTGATGGGGTTGATCAAAATATAAGGTGTACTGGACAAAACCTCACACACTGATAGAATTGAAAGCATGGATTTGTGTCATTAGGAGCAGTATTCCATGCAACTTTCTCCAGAGGACTGTGGATTCCATACCCAGTGATTTGAGATAATTGACTGATGTCTCAGACAGCTACATTGAATTTTAAAGTGTGTATCCACATCTTACATAACAATGTATGCCGGCCGGAGTGGTCACGCGGTTCTAGGCGCTACAGTCTGGAACCGCGTGACCGCTCTGGTCGCAGGTTCAAATCCTTCCTCGGGCATGGATGTGTGTGATGTCCTTAGGTTAGTTAGGTTTAAGTAGTTCTAAGTTCTAAGGGACTGATGACCTCAGAAGTTAAGTCCCATAGTGCTCAGAGCCATTTGAACCATTTAACAATGTATGCATTATATTACTTTCAATAAATCAGCCTCATTAATATGGAATTTATTCACCTATTTCACAACTGAATTACTTTCCAGACACCATGTAATTACTCATATACTACATACAGAAACCACTTAGTTTTTCATGTCTGAAGGGAAGGTTTTTTACTATCAAGATATGAAAGTGTGCTTCATACTCACTGAAGCTGTGTGAAAAGAGTAGATATATCCAATGGGTGTCTTCTGCAGGCAGAAAAACCTCGTTGGAATTGTTATCACGACATATTAGGTCAAAGTACTGTTCCAGAACTAAAAATGCCATGGTCAACAAATGTACCACTATACATAACATACCGTGATCAAGTAGAGAACTCTTATTGGGCATCACTAGTCATCAGAACAGACTTGATAGTTCACATTCATTTTCCAAACTTTCATAGAGATGATGTGGGACTCCTGAATGTGATTCAGTTTGATAGGTCTACAGGAATGTCATGCCAAAGAATGCACCATTAGATCACACATGATAATGTTCTCACTATCATTGTATGGTTAACATAAATAATATTTCAGAACTCTCACAGACTCAAGTAACTGCACTGCCAATATAATGTAGAATGTTAAAAATCTCTACAGTGCATTCACTTACAGGAATGACTGAAACAGTCTAACTTTACCAACAGACCCTACAAAAAACAGTGGTGTTACAAATGATTAGTTATGTAAACTCTTTGATAAACACATCAATTGTACTTAATATTTAGCAACTAGTGTTTCACACATATTGATGTTTATGATGTCTTGTAAAGGAGTAATAAGCTGAAATGTCATGTGTGATGTAGGAGATTTACTGTGTACCATTTGAAGCAAAAGCTAGTTTCTCATGCAGCTCAGTGTTTCTGAAATTTTATCTCCTGAACTATGTGTCATACATTGATACAATGTTGCAGGAACATTCAGCAATAAATATACATACTGTCTGCAAAGTGTGTTGTGAATATAATACATAATTAAGAAGTAATAAATTTAAACATCATGTGTGATGCTACCGTTTTAACCGCATGAATAGTGGACATGGAGTATGAGAAAAACTTTTTCCCATTCAATATTTTGTGACAATGTCAGCAAGAAATAGTTTCATAAAGGTTTGAAATTATGTAGAAAGTTTGTTAGAAGTCGCTAAGTGCTCTCATTCTCAAATACTGAATGAATAAAGTCTAGGCATTTGCGCTCTGTCAGTCATGTTGCCCCAAGACAAATGCACAGTTTCGAACTGTAGTACTTGCTTTATTGTCTTAAACTTTTAACATACAATTATACCTCTTAATGAGTAGATTACAACAGCATTTTAAATTTTTAAATTCGATCAATAACTACACAGGCAACCTGCAAATGGGTCTGGATACTAAGCCCCCAGGTTCCAGGATTGTTATTTAGTAGCATAGATTAGTTATTTTGGCAAAAACATACTATATCATAAATTATCCACAAAAATATGTATGCCTGTGTGAACAAGGACTACAGCAGTTAGCACTATAAACATAGGTCTGTCTTACCCCTAACTGTCAGTCTTTGGAGTATTGAAACTTTCACTGTACTCACAGAACATTCCAAGTTTACTCAGCCCATCTTATAATCGTGACACTGGCCTTCATCCTACATCACATTCATAAAGAAGAAAGTGTGAAATGTTTGGGGGAAAAGGACAGTCAATTATAGTGGGACTAACCTACATCCTGATCGTGCGTGTGTGTGTGTGTGTGTCTTTAAAAGGCCCTACTCTAGTATCTGACTTAAATCTGAAGACTTAGCAGACCAGAGTAATAATTCTGTATTCTTTAGGGGCAGTCAGAATGGATATGGTTTCATCTCTGGAGACAGAAACAGCTCTCTACCTGGTAAAGACTGTGCTAACGTGGGTGCTAGGGTATTTTTAAGACTTCCTGCCAGCTGAGCACTTGTTCCTGCTTGTTGAAGTAGCATACTACATCGGATGTGTGTTGACTATCTCGGCAAACCTTCTTTCTTGCAGAATCTCAATACATGAAAAAGAGGTTCAATAATTGTGGCATTGCTGTGTGTGTGTGTGTGTGTGTGTGTGTGTGTGTGTGTGTGTGTGTGAGAGAGAGAGAGAGAGAGAGAGAGAGAGGCTAATGCGGCACTTTTATCTCACCCCCTCCTCTGATCTGCCACTCCATGCATGGTTTAAGCCCCGGGGTGTAAGCATGCAGCCGGCATCTGCTCCCACTCTTCATTACACCGACTCACTGTTACATCCATGGTTCACGCATGGAGGCTCATGCTGGCAGCACCTCCGCTGTTGCTCTGCCTGCCCCGAAGTCAGTTCAGTTCAGCTGATCCTTCCATTATTGATCAAACTAAGTTGTTTCTGACATCTTACTAAGGATGTAGCCACTATCATGACCGATCAGTTGTTCCCCCACTCAAACTTCAATAGCTTCTTTAATGACACAGTCCTGGAAGTTAAACATCTGTACCTCAACCTTAGTATGGTTGTAATTCATTCTGTTTAAGTTTCCAAGAGTGGTAACTTGTTAGGCTACATCATGCCACATTGGCAGGGTATGTGATAGACTCCAGACTTCCATAGACTAAGATGATTCTTGACACTACCAAGCAGTGCCTATGTTTTAGCTAGTGGGTGGAGAAGAGTCTTCAGTTGGTATTTCCACAAAATTCATCATGTCTTTCCAGATAATGAACCAAAAAATGGAATAAACACAAGTCCTACTGTCTTGAGGTTTCTCTTTTGTTTCCACTGGTTGCATTCTTGGTGTAGGCTATATGGTCTCCAACTCTGCCTCTCTGTGAAGCTCTTCTTCTGGAGCACCATTCTCACAAGCTCAAATTCTTTGTTGAGTCTCTGATCGTCAGATAGCCTGCGAGCCCTACATACGTGTGTCTTGAGCATCATGTTCCTTTGTGCCAGGTGGCATCAGTTGTTCATGTCTAAGTATGGTGCATGCTGTGGCTCAAAATGCTACCAGCTCTTCTTTTTTACTAGAACACCCAGAAAGGGGACCATTATATCCATATGATGAAGTGTCATCAACATACTGGAAAGAAAACAGTTTGGTTTCCACTGGGCTGATTCCATAGCTTCCTCTTTGAAATAGGACTTATTTGAGGTTTGTTCAAAAAGTAAGCTGACTTTCCAAAATGCACGGGCAACATACATTCAATTATCGATCTTTCTTTTTGTTATGTCGGTTCACATGTCCCGAACATATGTTCACAGTTTCAAGTGTACAGCATACTTTGTTTTTGACAGATAGAAAGATTAGACATGTTTTAGTGTGTTCGGCAATTTTCGATTATTATAAAAAATGGAATAAAGAATTTGCATCAAATTTTGTGGGAAAAATGGAATAAAGTGCTCTAAAACACTGGAATTGTTGACAGTGGCATATCGTGAGTCAGCTCTAAATAAAAAAAAATGTTTACAAGTGGTACAAGCACTTCCAAGATGACCGAGAAGATGCCAATGACGAACCTCATTCTGTATGCCCTAGCACATCAACAACATATGATAATGTCGAAGCTGTGAAGAAAATTGTTTTGGAAAATTGTCAGTTTACAATAAGAGAACTTGCTGAGTATGTTGGCATAGCAGTCAGCTCGTGTTATGCAATTTTATTGGATGTTTTTGGCATGAGATGTGTACATGATCATCATTCAATTCCTTATTTGCTCAAAAGGATCAAAAATGGTGCTGAAACATGGGTTTACAGTTATGACATGAAAACCAAAGCCCAATTGTCGCAATGGAAGCATCGTGGAGAGCCAAGACCAAAAAAAGCACACTAAGTTGGATCAAATGTCAGTTTAAATTGCCCCCCCCCCCTCAAGGTCGTATGGTCAATAAGGAGTATTATCCTGATGTTATGCACTGTTTGCAAGAAGCAATGTGCAAAATAACATCCGGAATTGTGGAAAAACAGTTCATGACTTTTGCATCATGACAATGCACCTGCTCATTCATCGTTGCTTGTGAGAGATTTTTTTGGCCAAAAACAACATGACAATCCTGGCTCAGCCACCATATTCACTGGATTTGGCCCACTACAACTTTTTCCTGCTTCCAAAACTAAAGAGATCTATGAAAGGTCGAAGATTTTCAATGACCGAGGAAATCCCTGGAAGTACTCAAGGCTGTACCAAAAAATGCATATGAGAAGTGCTTTGAGGACTGAAAGAAGTGTTGGCACAGGTGAATTGTATCTGAGGGGGATTACTTTGAAGGAGACAACATGAATATTGGTGAATAAATAAATATTTTTTCATAAAAATATAATGTTGCCTTACTTTTTGAACACACCTCATACATGTTGGCGATGATTGATGAAAGAGGATTCTTCATGGCTACTCCTTCCATCTGCTCAAAGTAGCCATGCCAAGACATACCTAAAAAGGTTATTCATCTCTATGTCAAGTTTCTTGCCATAAGCGGCTTAAGCAAAAAGATTCTGACACCTTTTTGAGCTTTGACATTATCCCTCATTTCACCAAAGTGCCTTTATTCTTGGAACTTATGGAACAGGAATTTTTCCATTATGTTGATGGCACCTTCTTCATACCATCACATGTAAGAGACAAGATGAATAACTTACTTGACATCAAGTTTACCATAGAGGTCAAAGTGGATGGAGTGCTATCCTTACTGAATGTCCTGGTAAAAATAGGGCTGATGTCATGTTGGGCCACAGTATGTACCATAAGAAAATGTACACTGGCCTATATGTCTATGTGGACAGCTGTCATTATATGCAAAGTGGAACATGGTGCTCAAAACATTGATACATAGGGCTCAACTAGGAGCTTGAACATTTGAGGATGGTGTTCCAAAAGAATAGCTTCATAGAGTGCAAAATTTGGAGAATTAAAGAATCTATTGAGATTCCAGTAAGGATATAGCTAATCAGTAGGGCCAGGATTTTAATGACAAGTCATGTTTTTTTCTGAACTGTAGGGTGAATTTTAGAACAGTTTATACACAAATCTAGGCATTTTAGTGTGAAAAAATGTATTTTGTTTGTGCATATAGAGTCATATTTCAACAAATTTTAGTAACAGGTCATATTGCGGCTAACTTTTAATATAATAGGTCATTTTTCCATCAACTTTTGCCAAAAATACATATACCGTTTTTCTCGTATCTTATGGGACACACAAATAAGAAAATGAATATGTTGCTCACGAGACAATATTTAATGTGCTATTATGAAAGATAAACAGATAAATTAGTACACAGCTTTATTTCCCAGGACTGTAGCAGAAAATTGGTGTACCACAACAGTCATTTCGCGAACATAAAACGTTGTTGCGCAGAGTCGACAATATGTCTCAGAGCCAACAAAGGCGGCTTCTGGTGTAATAATCATCACAGTTGCACAGGTGTTCCCAGTGACCAGTTTGAATACAGCGTTGCCTTGTTCAACATACCTAAAGCAAAGTGCTCCGACAGCGTGAAGTCACGAGGATATGTTCGAGAATTTGGAGAGAAGTTCTTTAGTACTGATGGGAAAATATTATTTTGTAAACTGTGTGAAGTTACAGTTAGTGCATAAAAGTGCTTTAATGTGCAACAAGACTGTAATACCACTAAAAAAAGTGCTGAAAATAACAGCAAGCAAACACTGTTATTTGAACAGACAGGTCAATCGTCAACCATGCAATCATTCTGCAAGTATTTGTGTGAGATAATGGTGTACTGCAACATCTCATTGGAAAAGCTGAAGAATCCACACTTCAGACGGTTCTTGGAGAAGTACACAACACATTCAGTTCCAGATGAATCTACACTGAGAAAGAACTATTTATCCATATGCTACAATGATGTGCTCAACAAAATACTAATTACTATTGCTGAGCTAAAGATCTGGTTGTCGATAGATGAAACTACAGATATTAGTGGACGATATATTGAAAATGTTGTTGTTGGTGTTCTAAAAGTTGATGTTCCTGGAGATATGTTCCTACTAATGTGTGAAGCTCTTGATAGAGTAAACAATTCGATGACTGCTATTTTGTTTGACAACTCTCTGAATTTACTGTGACTGGATGGTGTGAAAAGAGACAACATTTTGCTGCTTGTAACAGATGGTGCTTCATATATGGCTAAAGCAGCCAAAGGGCTTCAGATTCTCTACTCCAGTATGGTGTAAGCCAGTTGCCTTGCACATGTGTTGCACAGAGTTGCCGAAGGGGTGCGATCAGATTACCGTGACATGGACAAATTAATTTCCTGTGGCAAGAAAATCAATGTGAAAGCTCTGCTACGGGTGCAGAAATTCAAGGAACAAGCACCTTTAACGCCCCTCCCACCTTAACCTGTTCTTACACAATGGGGTTCTTGGCTTAATGCTGCTGAGTATTACACTCAAATAAAGACAATCTTCTGTGAGCTTGATAGCGATGAATCAAGTGCTATCAAAATTGTGAAAGAAGTTTTTACAGGTACATTGTCTCTAAAATTGGCATACATCAACGCCAATTTTTCAGTGATATCAAAAGTCATCAAATGACTGGAAGCTGTTGGCACTCAGCTACACGAGGCCCTGAGTATTGTGCAACATATGCAGAGTGAGTTGGATCGAGCTCTTGCTCATGTGGCTGACAAAGAGAAAACCAAACAGCAAAGTGTTCTCCAATGGAATCCTGGATATTCTACACTGTGCAAAATTAGTGACAGTCTTTCAGGGAATGCCGCAACATTTGAAGATACTGAAACAAAGCTGAACTCCAGTGACCTGCTTGCCTTCTAATATGCTCCAGTGATGTATTGTGAAGTGGAGAGGAGCTCTTATAGGTACAAAACTATCCTCAGCGAAAACCTTTGACAATGGAAAACCTGAAAATGCACCTTGTGATCCAGTGCAACTTTGCAGATACTGAAGAAGATGAAACACTTTAAATACTATGTAGAAATAAAAACATTGTTTTACTGTTTCAATAGATGATCTTTTCACTGTAATTTGTGTTCAGAAAATAAAACATTCAGACATTCAAAAAGTAGGTGCAAATTTGCCACAAACCGTACAGAAAGAAAGAACTATACTTACAATATTTTGAGAAGTGAATTTTGTGTTACTTTATGGTGAATACAAAATTAAATAAACAAACAAGAATGCTTTAAATAAACTTCTATTAGTTATATTTTATTTTTTAAGGTCATATTTATGTAAGTTTTAGGTCATACATGCTTGCATATTTTACTGTTTTTTAAGTGATTAAAATCAGGCCCCTACTGATCTGTCATGATACTAGCTACATCCTTAGTAAGGCTTGGGAATGCACCCTTAGCTTGATTAAGAAGGGGAAGAAGATATCCCAAACTGACATCAGGAGTAGGTCTCTCCGTGTGTGAACTGCCGATGGTGGGACAAGTTGGTGGGAGTCAGTTCATCACTGTAACTGATGATGACAACACAATCGCTTGCTGAAATATTGATTCCACTGGACACATACATCCAGTTGTTCACCCGTAACCTATACTGAGGTAATAAAAGTTGGCTCTATAGTTGTCCATAATTTCAAGGTGCTGCCACTGCAGGATTTTGTGCATAAACTGACCTTTCAATTATGTCCCACAAATGTAATGGGATTCATGTCGAGCCATTTGGGTGGCCTGATCATATGTTCGAATTGTCCAGACTGTTCTTCAAACCAATTGTGAACATTTGTGGCCCAGTGACATTGTTATGTTTGGAACATGAAGTTCATGACTGAAAATGGTCTCCAAGTAGCCAAATATAAGCATTTCCAGTCAATGATTGGTTCAGTTGGACCAGAGGACCCAGTCCATTACATGTAAACACAGCCCACAACATTATGCAGCCACCACCAGCTTGCACAGTGCCTTGTTGACAACTTGGGTCCATGGATTCATGGGATCTGCACCACACTTGAACCTACCATCAGCTCTCACCAACTGAAATCAGTTCTCATCTGACCAGGCCACAATTTTCTGGTCATCTAGATCCAATTGATATGGTCATAAGGACAAGAGAGGCACTGCAGGCCATGTGCTGTTAGCAAAGGCACTCATATCAATCACCTTCTGCCATAGCCCATTAATGCCAAATTTTGCTACACTGTCCAAATGGATATGATTGTCGTTATGTTCCAATTGATATCTGTGATTATTTCACACAGTATTGTTGTCTGTTATCCATGCATATGCCATCGCTCTCGGTCATTAAGTGAAGGCCATCGGTCACCGCATGAGAGGTAAAGCCTGAAATTATGTATTCTCAGTACACTGTTGTCACTGTGGCTCTCAGAATATTGAATTCCCTAATGATTTCCAAAACAGAATGCCCCATGCATCTAGCTTCAACTATCATTCCGCATTCAAAATTAGTTAATTCCAGTTATGTAGCTATAATCATGTCAAAAACATTTTGACTTGAATCACCTGACTACATATGACAGCTCCACCAATGCACAGCCCTTTTATACCTGATGTTTGTGGTACTACTGCTGCCTGCATAAGTGCATATCGCTATCCTATGATTTTTGTTGCCTCAGTGTATTTCATCTTAACTATGATCAACATTAACAACTGCAGACTAGCCAGTGGACCCAACACTGAATAAAAATATCCAGGTAAGTGCCACAAAAATGAATGAGATAATACAGTTTTGTGAACTGCATCTGTCATCAAATACATTTAGCAATTTTGATCATAATAGCAATTAATAAGAAGTCATGAGTCCATGAATTAATTGAATAAAAGAAACATTGTATCAAATGCGACAGATAAAGAACAAGATGGAACACAGAGTCAAGAAATACCAAGAGAAAAGACAACATACATCAGAATCTACTCTGATGATTTTGGTAGAGGGATGGCTACAAAAACGAAGACCCTGACAACCCAAAAAAAAAAAAAAAAAAAAAAAAAAAAAAAAATAATAATAATAAAAAAAAAAAAAAAAAAATTAAGGCATAGTGAAATCTGAAGCAAGATTCAACCAGATCCTCACCAACACTGATGATTGCAGTAATTTGACAATGAGTGACTTTGTAGTTCTTATAGGTGGTTCCAATGATGTACACCATAATGAAACAGCTTTAGCAACAACAGCTCTGAGGACAACAGTGGGCAAGTTAATAAACACAAATGTTATATTATTTAAAATACCTCATCATTATGATTTGATTGAAACATCATGTGTAAACAGAGAAATATTCAAAGCTAACCAGTATTTTGAAACAATTTGCAAACAGCTTAAAAATGTAATGCTTTTAGATAGTAAGGAATGTATAAGTTGTAACCATCAACCCTCTGACAATTGTTACTGCTCAAGAATTTGTCATACAAGACATGGTCATGGCCTAAGTGGTTTAGGAAAGACACTGCTGGCCCAAAAACTACTTAGTATGGTAAATAACAAATTATCTTGCATCAGCAATTTTAAGCATATGCCTTGAAACTCAGAACCAGATCAGGGAAACATATTAATCCGACCAAGCCTGAAATGTGTCAGACTTGGTCAAAACAAAGAGCTTTATATCTTAATACAAAAAAACACACTTAAAGTAAATAATCAAACTAAGCCCAACGTAAGCAATGTACCACCTTGCAGCAAAAATGAATTACTTTTGTTACATATAAATGTACAGTCCATAAGAAACAGTGAACTACAGTACTGGCTGGAGGAAATTCAGTATGGCATTCTCTGTGTGAATGAACATTGGATTAAAAGTGAGGAAATAAGCCTATTTGTAACATTTGGCTACTCACTGGCAACAATCTGCTGTGGACCAAACAATGCCCATGGTGGAATGTCAATTTATATCAACAAAAACTTGAATCTAAAATATTTAGTCATAGACCTCACAAGCCTGTCTGTTGAAGGACTATTCAAAGCATCTGCCTTGGTTATACACACTCAGAAACTCATAATTGCAACAGTTTAGCTACCACCAGCTTCTGATGAGGAGATATTCATGGAAAAACTCTCTGAATTAATCTTACTGACTACCAAATACAGGAAGTATAAAACATTTGTCACAGGAGACATTAATATAGATGTAGGAGTAAAGAGAAAAACTGTGGTATACACCCTAAATATCTTAAGATCAATTAACTACTACTGCTTAAATGAAAAACCCGCCAGAATGGAGGCATGACTTGACAATATAATTAGCAATGTGTGTAGGAATCAAGTAGAATTGGATACTATCAAATTAGGACTGTCTGACCATGATGGCATATGGCTCAAAATTAGAAATCTGACACTTGATGATACCAGGATGCTAACTACATATAGAGCTCTCAAGGAAGAGAACATTGAAGTAATGAGGAATGAACTGAGTAGAATAGAATGGGCTAGAATACTAACCATTGACAAAGATATAAATGAAAGCTTTACTGCATTCATATCCAATATAAAAAAATACATTAGACAGTAACTGCCCTCTTATTACTAAGAGATGTAACCGTAGCAATATGCATAAACCACAACACGCAAAAAAGTGGCACACTATGCATGTCAATAAAATTAGAATCCTTCTACTCATGCTGAAGGACAAAATTGAAGGCAATCAAGAAAACAAGAATAGATATATAAACTTAAGAAAAATAAACAAATCTGAAATTAAAGCAGCAAAAATGAAAGCAAATGAGGAGTATATTTTAAATTCTAAAAACAAATGTAATGCTGCCTGGAACATAGTTAAAATGAGATAAACATGGGGAAAGAAGAAATCAATAACCTAATTGATTGCAACACTCTCAATGAATACTTCATAAATTCAGTAAATGCCCAGGTACCAAAAAGTGATGATTTAATTGATGTGGAAGCTTTTCTTTCACAATCACAGAATAAAACAGATAAAAGATTTAACTGGAGTAGAATAACTCCTACAGATATAAATAACTCTGTAAACAAGTTGAACAACTCTAGAACAGAAGACTGCTATCGATTCAGTAACTTTGTAATAAGGGCTACAATTAAGGAAATTAGAAATCCTCTACTCTACCTTGCAGATAAAATCCTTGATGATGGCATTTTCCCTGATTGCCTTAAAATTGCAATTAGACTCACCATATACAAAAAGGGTGACATAGAAATGCCAGATAACTATAGACCAATATCAATTGTCCCCATACTCGCCAAAATCATAAAGAGCTGCTCACATGCACAGATTTACATGTATTTTGTGAGCAATAAATTACTTAATGACAGGCAGTTTGGATTTAGAACTAATCAGTCAAACATAAAAGCTATTGAAAGCCTGATAACTGAAATACACAATACTTTTGAAAGGAAACTGACCACCTGTGGAAACTCACAGACTTAAGCAAAGCATTTGATTCAGTATCACATAAGATAATTGTTAAAAAATTAGAATACTATGGTATTGCAGACAAACCACTTAATTTGATTAAGTCATACCTAAATAACAGGCAACAGTCAGTGTATGTGAACAATGGAAGGTCAGATTTAGTGAAAATTAAGCGAGGAATTCCACAGGGCTCCATTCTTGGACCCATCCTCTTTATTGTCGATGTTAATGACTCCTCAAACTATATAGCCTGCAAAAATGTCCTACATGCTGATGATATGACCATGATCTCCACAGGTGAGAGTATGCAAGAGGTTTGTTGTTGTTGTTGTGGTCTTCAGTCCTGAGACTGGTCTGATGCAGCTCTCCATGCTACTCTATCCTATGCAAGCTTTTTCATCTCCCAGTACCTCCTGCAACCTACATCCTTCTGAATCTGCTTAGTGTATTCATCTCTTGGTCTCCCTCTACGATTTTTACCCTCCATGCTGCCCTCCAATACTAAATTGGTGATCCCTTGATACCTCAGAACATGTCCTACCAACCGATCCCTTCTTCTGGTCAAGTTGTGCCACAAACTTCTCTTCTCCCCAATCCTATTCAATACTTCCTCATTAGTTATGTGATCTACCCATCTAATCTTCAGCATTCTTCTGTAGCACCACATTTCAAAAGCTTCTATTCTCCTCTTGTCCAAACTATTTATCATCCATGTTTCACTTCCATACATGGCTACACTCCATACGAATACTTTCAGAAATGACTTCCTGACACTTAAATCAATACTGGATGTTAACAAATTTCTCTTCTTCAGAAACGCTTTCCTTGCTATTGCCAGCCTACATTTTATATCCTCTCTACTTCGACCATCATCAGTTATTTTGCTCCCCAAATAGCAAAACTCCTTTACTACTTTAAGTGTCTCATTTCCTAATCTTATACCCTCAGCATCACCTGACTTAATTCGACTACATTCCATTATCCTTGCTTTGCTTTTGTTGATGTTCATTTTATACCCTACTTTCAGGACACTGCCCATTCCATTCAACTGCTCTTCCAAGTCCTTTGCGGTCTCTGACAGAATTACAATGTCATCGGCGAACCTCAAAGTTTTTATTTCTTCTCCTTGAATTTTAATACCTACTCCAAATTTTTCTTTTGTTTCCTTTACTGCTTGCTCAATATACAGATTGAACAACATCGGAGAGAGGCTACAACCCTGTCTTACTCCATTCCCAACCACTGCTTCCCTTTCATGTCCCTTGAGTCTTATAACTGCCATCTGGTTTCTGTACAAATTGTAAATAGCCTTTCGCTCCCTGTATTTTACCCCTGCCACCTTTAGAATTTGAAAGAGAGTATTCCAGTCAACATTGTCAAAAGCTTTCTCTAAGTCTACAAATGCTAGAAATGTAGGTTTGCCTTTCCTTAATCTTTCTTCTAAGATAAGTCGTAAGGTCAGTATTGCCTCACGTGTTCCAGTGTTTCTATGGAATCCAAACTGATCTTCCCCGAGGTCCGCTTCTACTAGTTTTTCCATTCATCTGTAAAGAATTCGTGTTAGTGTTTTGCAGCTGTGACTTATTAAACTGATAGTTCGGTAATTTTCACATCTGTCAACACCTGATTTCTTTGGGATTGGAATTATTATATTCTTCTTGAAGTCTGAGGGTATTTCGCCTGTTTCATACATCTTGCTCACCAGATGGTAGAGTTTTGTCAGGACTGGCTCTCCCAAGGCCGTCAGTAGTTTCAATGGAATGTTGTCTACTCCGGGGGCCTTGTTTCGACTCAGGTCTTTCAGTGCTCTGTCAAACTCTTCACGTAGTATCACATCTCCCATTTCATCTTCATCTACATCCTCTTACATTTCCATAATATTGTCCTCAAGTACATCGCCCTTGTATAGACCCTCTATATACTCCTTCCACCTTTCTGCTTTCCCTTCTTTGCTTAGAACTGGGTTTCCATCTGAGCTCTTGATATTCATACAAGTCGTTCTCTTATCTCCAAAGGTCTCTTTAATTTTCCTGTAGGCAGTATCTATCTTACCCCTAGTGAGATAGGCCTCTACATCCTTACATTTGTCCTCTAACCATCCCTGCTTAGCTATTTTGCACTTCCTGTCGATCTCATTTTTGAGACGTTTGTATTCCTTTTTGCCTGCTTCATTTACTGCATTTTTATATTTTCTCCTTTCATCAATTAAATTCAATATTTCTTCTGTTACCCAAGGATTTCTACTAGCCCTCGTCTTTTTACCTACTTGATCCTCTGCTGCCTTCGCTACTTCATCCCTCAAAGCTACCCATTCTTCTTCTACTGTATTTCTTTCCCCCATTCCTGTCAATTGTTCCCTTATGCTCTCCCTGAAACTCTGTACAACCTCTAGTTCTTTCAGTTTATCCAGGTCCTATCTCCTTATATTCCCACCTTTTTGCAGTTTCTTCAGTTTTAATCTACAGGTCATAACCAATAGATTGTGGTCAGAGTCCACATCTGCCCCTGGAAATGTCTTACAAGAGGTGGTAAACAAAAATAATGAACTTTTTTAAAAATGTTGGGTGTGGTGTATTGCTAATGAGTTATGTATAAACAACACAAAAATAGAGGAAATTTATTTTAATCTGAAGGTACGGAAAGCAGAGAGTCACAGTGTCAAATTACTGGGACTAAAAATAGACCAAAGGCTCTCATGGGATGACCATATAAGCTATCTAACAGGCAAACTTGCACGCGTAATATTCCTGCTGTATAAACTAAGAAATTCTGTCAGTAAAAGTTTATTGATGCTTTGCAACTGTGCATTCTTTCAGTCACAGCTACAATGTGGGATTCTGTCATGGGGGTCATGGGTAGATGTTTACAAGGATTGGGTCCAAGAGAAAGCTGTAAGGAGCACTTCAGTATATTAAACATAATAACACTCCCAAGTCTCTATATGTATAACTGCTTAATATATGTAAAAGAAAATATGCAGCAATTTACACAGAGAAAGAATTTACATTTGCACAGCACTCGAAACAAGTGCATGCTTGGTATACCATATTCTAGGCTGTCACTGACACACAAGTCACAAACACCTAAGTCTAAAGTTATATAATAAACTGCTACAATTTGTCAAAACCCTCACCCACTTTAAATTTAAGGAGGTATTAGACACATGGCTCAAAAATAAAGCATATTACACAATTGAAGCATATCTTGGAAGTAATTGGAAAGGAATGTATAAACAATGAAATAATGTAACTATCATTAAATAAATGTGTAAAGCTGTATAATTAATTCTTGACTGTAATTAGATTAGATTAGATTAGATTAATACTAGTTCCATGGATCATGAATACGATATTTCGTAATGATGTGGAACGAGTCAAATTTTCCAATACATGACATAATTAGGTTAATTTAACAACATACTTAAGTTAATATAACAACTTTATTTTTTTTTAATATTTTTTTCTTTTTTTCCTTAATTTATATCTAAAAATTCCTCTATGGAGTAGAAGGAGTTGTCATTCAGAAATTCTTTTAATTTCTTCTTAAATACTTGTTGGTTATCTGTCAGACTTTTGATACTATTTGGTAAGTGACCAAAGACTTTAGTGCCAGTATAATTCACCCCTTTCTGTGCCAAAGTTAGATTTAATCTTGAATAGTGAAGATCATCCTTTCTCCTAGTATTGTAGTTATGCACACTGCTATTACTTTTGAATTGGGTTTGGTTGTTAATAACAAATTTCATAAGAGAATATATATACTGAGAAGCTACTGTGAATATCCCTAGATCCTTAAATAAATGTCTGCAGGATGATCTTGGGTGGACTCCAGCTATTATTCTGATTACACGCTTTTGTGCAATAAATACTTTATTCCTCAGTGATGAATTACCCCAAAATATGATGCCATATGAAAGCAATGAGTGAAAATAGGCGTAGTAAGCTAATTTACTAAGATGTTTATCACCAAAATTTGCAATGACCCTTATTGCATAAGTAGCTGAACTCAAACGTTTCAGCAGATCATCAATGTGTTTCTTCCAATTTAATCTCTCATCAATGGACACACCTAAAAATTTGGAATATTCTACCTTAGCTATATGCTTCTGATTAAGGTCTATATTTATTATTGGCGTCATACCATTCACTGTACGGAACTGTATGTACTGTGTCTTATCAAAATTCAGTGAGAGTCCGTTTACAAGGAACCACTTAGCAATTTTCTGAAAGACAGTATTGACAATTTCATCAGTTAATTCTTGTTTGTCAGGCGTGATTACTATACTTGTATCATCAGCAAAGAGAACTAACTTTGCCTCTTCATGAATATAGAATGGCAAGTCATTAATATATAATAAGAACAACAAGGGACCCAAGACTGACCCTTGTGGAACCCCATTCTTGATAGTTCCCCAGTTTGAGGAATGTGCTGATCTTTGCATGTTACGAGAACTACTTATTTCAACTTTCTGCACTCTTCCAGTTAGGTACGAATTAAACCATTTGTGCACTGTCCCACTCATGCCACAATACTTGAGCTTGTCTAGCAGAATTTCATGATTTACACAATCAAAAGCCTTTGAGAGATCACAAAAAATCCCAATGGGTGGTGTTCGGTTATTCAGATCATTCAAAATGTGACTGGTGAAAGCATATATGGCATTTTCTGTTGAAAAACCTTTCTGGAAACCAAACTGACATTTTGTTAGTACTTCATTTTTACAGATATGTGAAGCTACTCTTGAATACATTACTTTCTCAAAAATTTTGGATAAAGCTGTATTATGATTATTGCTGAAATTGTCTGATTAGTAAGAAGTTTATGTATTTATGTATATGTAAAATGATGATGTGAGTAAAATGTACAAATTATTAACTACTAAAAAGATGTATGTATATGTATGCATAATATATAATGTACAAATTAGTAATGACTATACTTATATGAAATATGTAAAATGTATTTTTATGAAGCCAGTTGTGTGGTAAACATGCTGAACGGCTAATAAATAAATATATGAAACTTAATGAGATATCTGCAAACAAAGTTTTGGAACAACAACATGATCAACAGTTATAAAACATTACTGTCCGTAAGGCTGAAACTCATGTGGTCTGAGTAATGCGATTTGCAAATCTGGTGTGATACACATGTATAATGCTATAAAGTGCAGAACTCATAAAAATGGATTAATTTAACAATAATTGTGGAACAACGCCAACTCCAGCACTAAACTTGAAACATTGGTGCTTGACAGAGGAGAAAAAGTCATGTATCCATCATGAGAGTAAAGCCATTTTAACTTAGCATAACTGGCATTTTTTTTTAAATTTTCCCACCATTTTTACTTAGGACTAGGATCAATTTCTGCCACCTTGGTTTTTACTTCACACAAGTTGGTTATGTTGACCATCTTGGATTTTTTCTGTCTTTTTACCAGGAGCAAAAGACATATCATCAGTTGCAGACATTACAACTATGGGCCAGATTGAACTTTGTTTAGCTGAATGTTTATGTCTCCCTTAGTTAGTTTCTTGTGTCTTTGTTTAGTACTTGTGATGTACCTTCCTTTTAAATCTTTTCGTGTTCTGTATGTCACATATTTCTCATTAATAAAGGAAATAAATTACTTACATTATGGATTATTCTAGATTGCTTAATGTATTTTTTAAATGTATTACTTTGTTGACATGTTTCAGCTACTGTCATCATTTGTTCCTGCCAACATTTCTTCCTGTAATAGTAATAGGAAAAGTGTTATGTACACATTTCCAGTCAACATAATTAATAATTCATCCAACAATAATTAGAACTGGTGAAATAATGCTCACTCTCACTTGCAATAAAACATATGTTAAATATGGTACCAACTGTCAACTTAGGTAAAAATTTTATAAAAATACAACTGCTAATCAAGATGTGGCACTAGTGAGGAATGAACTGTTTTATTATTATATTATTATTATTATTATTATTATTATAGAACACATCAGTAGGTTTGATTTCATAATTATAAAATTCCGTTCTCAAATGGTAGCAACAAGTATATGTGGAGTTTACCAAAATATAACAAGTACCCTTCACACCTGCTTTATAGTTGCATATTATTCACTTCCATAAAACTTAAGTTTTATAGAAATATTTGTCTTAATATGCTGTTATGTAATGCAAAACAATTCTGGAGCTATAACTATATTTTCTGGATACATAAAAACTATCCCCTTAGCACCAAAGCTCACTCAGACAATTTGCTGAAATGAGTGGGATGGTAAAAGAGATTACAAAGGATAAAACAATTTGAATTTTAAGTTAACACGTTTCAAGGAGGCAGTTTCATCTTTTGGTAAGATGAGTAAACAGTTTGTTGAGTATCAAGGCAACACTAGACCTTTGCTTGCTGTATTGAATTGTCAGCCTTTCTGCTACAATGTTTTGATGATGGCTGCTAAGTGAAGGATGGGGTATGATTGTTTCTTTGAAGATGGCTTCACTGAACAAGTTTCACCTAAACTGCAATTGCAATGATCTACCCACATGCAGTGATATGACGATTACATTCACTTTGGGATCTGACACCAGTCAGCTGATGACTCAGGCATTTAGTAGAAATCATGGGCAATTATTTGTTCAACATTGATGTACCAGAACAGGATCGCACAACAAAAGTCTCTACAGGCAACATTTTGGTGATACGTTCACCTTTCCTTTCGACACAATAATACACGAGAACACCATATGCAAGCCATTAATGTTTTCCTTCAGGAGGCAAGAATCAAATGAATGGCATGGCCTTTGGTATCTGATAAACTGATTGAGGATGCCTGAGATGAGTCGACACTTCTGGAGCATCATCACAAGGAGACTGGATGATCTCAGGACAGCCTGTTGAAGGGTTGCAAAGACATGAGCATTGATACCTTGACCAACTTGTGGACAGCAGCCCAATGAGGATTGCAGTATGTTATAATGCATTGGGTGGAAGAAATCATCTTAAACTGTGAGGATTGGGAAGGTTGCGCACTTGATCCCAAATAAAGTTCTTGAATGACAGAACAAAATGAAAAATAGATCCCAAAATTCTCATGGAGGAACACTGAGATACTTGGTAAAAATAAAAGGTTCTTACAGAATTACTTATTTGATGTTGACCTGAGTTTACTACACTTTTAATCCTGAAATCAAATATGTAAGTAAAACTGAACCAAATATAAAAGAATCATAAACTTATGGTTAAAGAGGAAAAATACTGTTTCAAATTAAATGTGGATGGCAGTTCTGCAGAATGTGTAACGTATATAACATTTTTAGGTATGAATTTTGACTTTCCTGTCATTTACTGGTTGCGCTAAATGAATAGCATTCACAGTCACACCAACACAGCACAAGAGTCCAGTTAGTGCAAAAGGTTTCAGCACATGTCATCAAAGCATACTCACTGTCCTATATTGTAAAGTAAAGGGGCAGTATGGTAGAACACCCACAGCTTAGAGGTTGTAAAGTTAAGACAAAACTGTTCTGGAACTTTAACAATCTTTTAACACCATTCTCATCAAATATTGCCACCGAATTAGAAGCTGTTTGTGGTACCAAGACAATGTGACCTAAAATTTGATTTCCAAGATCAGACAGTTTTTGATAAACCACAACCATATGACTATCAGCATGACTGAACAGTCATTTATACAGTATTATTCACAAGGAAATGATATCTCAATGCAAAACACGCTGATTATAAGCTTTCCTGTTCAGGATAATGACCTGAACCTGAAACAATTGCACTTCTTAAAAGTGTTGTGGTTGCATATTTATCTCTGAGTATTAATAGTATTCCTACAAATACCAATGATGATATGAAGCTCCATAAATTGGGACATTTTGGTGTCATCCCACACTAGAATCCACCACTACCAAACTAATATTTTCCAATGAAGTTCCTATTACCTTACAAACTACCACCAGTTTTCCTCCAGATGAATTCAAATTGTGGAGCACTCTCCAAATTGAAGTGGAATTAATCTGACAATACCCCTTCATTCATTCATGATCCAGTTTAAGCATTGCCAACTCCACAATAAGCAGGCCAGTCTTTACACTGTCATGAGCATTAGTAAACTGCTAATTGCCTGCCATGCAGAACAGCTGCTCCAAGCCTTCTTTATAGAGTTTATTGGAGAGCAACAATTTCCAAGGCAGCATTAAATGCTACAGACAATTACCTTGCAAACACTGTTCAATTTTGTCATGCAATTAATACCAGATATTTGCCCTTTTGTGGAGTTGCTGCTGCTCTTAGTTAATCTTCCACTGGATTACCGTGAACATTTAGACTATTTTGGAACCATTGTCAGAGTCTTGAAATGACACATCTGCGACTGCTGACTGTCCCTGATCCGTTTCAAAGGAGCTAAAAATCAGTAGTCAAATACTATTTTTGTGGGATTATGTTGTAATCTTTAGCAGAGACTACACTCAGCTCACAATTTAAGTACAAATGTGAACATGATATTTAGTGTCTAATGCCCTGCTTTCCATTAACTTTCAATTACTTTATGCTATTCAGAGCAGTGAACAGTTCTTTCTCATTTGTGTCGCTTAATTCAGTGATATTTACAATGATTGCAATGTAAATGTTTCTCTTTCTATTGTAATCTTATACTGCTTATGCTTAATTTCTGGACTCCAGTGTACATGCTACATCATGAAATAGGTCCATGTCCAGCTTCAACTGACGATATTTTTGCTCACATAATATATATTAGTGCAGTAATTTCAATTTCATAGAAGACTAACTTTCTGGAAAGAACAAACTTTTCAAGGCATCCCCAGTATTTCCTAAGTTGAGCTGTTTGACTTGAGAGCTTAAGATAGATGATGAAACAGACATTATAAAAATACTGTGACCAATTCTATTCCCCATCACTGTTCAATAGTTGTGCAGGTTTTGTGAGATTGTGTGAGCCAAATCTATTTGGCTATGGAATGGGTCAATACATAAATGGCAGAAAGAGTGATAAGAAAAGTTATAAATCAGAAAAGAAAACTATAAATGTTGAAAAAAGAAAAAAAGATTTACAACAGTATATACAATAAGTAATATACTACTGTTTAAGGCTGTAAACTACTATGAGGAAATTCCATACAGAATATGAGGGCTGTTCAAAATGAATATAACCTTACCTTGTTATAGTTGAAACCAACAATGGTATCAGCATATGTGCACTCTCTATGCTTGTAGTCAAACAAAGTGCATATGCCTGATTTTTTTCATGACTGTGGTAATACGCAATCACTAATCAGCCATTCACGACTGAACACCTGTAAGCGGTAGTTGCCAGATTTTGCGTTGTGGGCATCATGACAGAAAAAGTGGAACATTGTTATTGCATCAATTTATTTTAAAGGTCGGTTGGTTTGGGGAAGGAGACCAGACAGCGAGGTCATCGGTCTCATCGGATTAGGGAAGGACGGGGAAGGAAGTCGGCCGTGCCCTTTGAAAGGAACCATCCCAGCATTTACCTGGAGCGATTTAGGGAAATCACGGAAAACCTAAATCAGGATGGCCGGACGCGGGATTGAACCGTCGTCCTCCCGAATGCGAGTCCAGTGTTTATTTTAAAGCCTGGAGATTCTCAGGCTGAAACAATCCATAAGATTCAACAAATGTTTGGCTTGAAGCAAAGGGTACTACACAGAAATGGCTTCAAAGATGGCTGCTCATCAGTGGAGAGTGAAGTACATTCAGGTAGGTGTCAACATCCACAAATGAGGTTGTTATTGATCACATAAGGACCCTTATGATGCAAGATAGATGAATCACAATTAGAGAACTTGCACAAAAAGTTAAAATTAGTATTGGATCTATTCATTCCATTTTAACAGAACATTTGGCCCTCAGGAGGATCCAATGAAATTTGTGTCAGAGTTGCTAACAACTGAGTGGAAGCAACTTCATTCAGAGATCACACAGGACATGCTGGACACTATGAACAGTAATCCCAACTTTCTTAATATAGTGATCACAGACAATGAGTCGTCAGTTTATGGGAACAACCCAAAAACAAAGTTTCAGTCATTACATTGGAAGCATACATCATCCCTGAGACCCAAAGAAGTGAGGTAGTTCCACAGCAATGTGTAAGTCAAACTGACTATTTTTTTTTTTTTTACTCCAATGGCATGGTCCATCATGAGTATGCCCCAGAATGTAATGCCAATAAGGAATACTACCAAGAGGTTCTGCATTGCCTTCATGAAGCACTGAGATGGAAATGGCCAGACTCATGGGCAATGGGCAGTTGGCATCTTCACCACGATATTGCACCCATTCATCATTCTCAATTAATACAGTATCTTTTTGGCCAAACACAACACAAGTGACCTCTGAACTTCATCTAAATTCAAAGAGACTCTGAAAGGGACCAGATTTTGGAATATGGAAGACATTACGCAGAATTCGATGGAGCAGCTGCCCACCATACCAAAAGAGGCTTTCCTTGGATTCTTCCAGCAGTGGCAGCAGCTTTGAGAGAAATGTGTTGAAGCTGAAGGGGACTACTTTGAAGGTGACTAGTGTCAAGCAAATATATCTAAATGAAGATTGATTTTATAAATGAAAGTTGGATACTTTTTGAAAAGCCTTCATAAAAGGAATAGGTGACAAGAAAGCCTTTCAAATTATATTTGAAAATCTAAGATTTATTGCTCAATTTTTTTCAAATCTGCTGCAGGTCTGAAACTAAACCTGCAGAACTGCGCACACCTTTCTGCACAATAGTTAAAGATAATTTATTCAGTTTTTTTTTCTTTTGTCAGGTATTCGCTGAGTGATTGTGGCAGGTACTTTTGAATGAATCCATATTATTAATCACAAATTCTTTGAGGCTATGTATGTACAAAGATGACAGGAATTAGAATACTGAGATGCTTAAGCAATGGCCTGTGTAAAGTTAAGAGACAGTGGGTTTGCTTTTGTGGAGTAAGAACATACATTGTGCACACATAAGTGTCCCAAAATATGATAGTATGGGATATAATAGGGTGAAAGTATGCAAAGTAAACAAGGCTTCATGTTGCAGTGGCAGAGACAGTAGAAATTATCTTTACAGTAAAGTTTAGTTTCTACACAAGATTTGGATTGTGATACTTCTAAGAAAGCTTTCCATTTGTCGTAAGTCTTAAGAATGTAAAATGCCCAACTTTACTGATTATTTTGTCTCTTTGCTCAGTAAATTTTTGCTTCCACAAGACTCTGTGTCAGAAATTGTGTGCTTTGAGTGTTTTTTCAGTTAAGCATTAATCTGTTTTCTATAAGTCAGGGTCTAATTTTACATGTTTTCAAAATCATTTATACTATATTCCATTCCAGTTGACTCTTGAGTCATCTAGAAGTAGAAAAAATGAGAACTTGCATAGAATGTTTAATAGCAGATCATTGATATATAGAAGAAAAGCAATGAAGCCCAACCCTGTTTCCCCATCCAAGCACTAACTCACTTTACAGCATCCTAGTCAGAGTAAAATATTTTCTTTGTATGTTTTATTGATACCAGTTGGCAAACTCCTGTTTCTTGGTTTCTAGATAACATGAGAAATTTATTATTTTCTTGATGTTATGTATCGTTTTAATAAATCTGAAGGCAGTTTTCAGAGCTTTCCAGTATTGTCCGTAGTGAAATTCTGTTAATGAGCTCTGACCGCCCCTCATATTATTAAACAGCTTCTATTTTCTCCTAATAGTATACTAATTTCCTTAGTTACCCAAATTGCTTGCTTAGTAGTATGGCATTCCTGCCTGTATTTTTTTGATAAATGAACTGTTAAAAAATTGTAAAGTTTTATTGAAATGAATTATACTTGTTATTCAAGTTGTCTGTAATTTAGACTTCTTGTCAAGTGTCTTCATTAGAAGTGGAATCATATCTCTAAAGCTTTTGTATACTACCTTGGGCTGTGACTGCCTTGATTCCTTTTCATGTTAACTATTTGTGCTTCATGTTCTGAGAGGTCATTAACAATTTGTCTAGTATGTCCCTTAACTAAACTAGAGAACAATCTATGAAAATATTATCTATAATTGTGTTACAGATCGATGTACTGTATTGGAAAATGCAACACCTGAATGGTAAAACACATTCAATGACTTCCATTCCTTGAAGAATCAGTCAAAAAGTTTGTACTGAAATCCCTACAAACAATTAACTTTCTGTCTTTTTTAAGGACTGAGCTTAGCAAAGTGTCAACTATGTAGACTGTGTGCAGGAACATCTGTTAATCTGAAATAAGGGTTCAGTAGAAGATTATAACTGAAAATTTTCCTCAAAAATTCAAACACTGCAGCACAGCTGCCAAATAATTGTTCTGGCCAATATTTTGATAAGTCATATCTTCTAATGAAATATTATGTTTGGCATAAACAAGCACTCCTTATATCTGCTAAGAATTCCTCACATAGAAAAAAGTGAAGATACACCCCATTACAGGAATCATTCCTCTCTAGCTAAATGATGTTCTGTGTTAGAGACAACACCGAGAGTCAAGATCTATTAGCATTTCATTTAACCTTGAATGAGCTCTAACCCAGCCACCCAATTATACTATCACTTATATACTTACCCAAGCACACATTCCCAATTTTATTCACGTGAAATCTGTGTCCACTGTAACATGTCCTATAAGAACTCTCAACCAAAATCACTTACCAGCAACCATCAGTACCCCCATGTCCTACGTTAACTTGTCTTATAGCTTTTTTGGAATGGGGCTGACTGTGATACAGCAAAGGCTATACAAAGTGAACATTAGTGGTGTGAATCTGAGAAGCAAATTATGTCCAATACGTCATGTACAACATATGCTCAGTCTCTAGCAAGACTGTTCCCAGTCCCTTCCATTATCACAATCTGATTCCATTTGGTAAAGTGCTTACATAATAGCCAGTCACCTTACCAAGCCCTGCATTTGGGTTAAAAATTCTAGTAATGTGGTATTCCCTGCCTAATATCTATAGTAACTGTTGGCTTAAACCTCACACATGATTGATAACAAGCAACAGAATCTTCCTCCCTTAACATTTCTAACTTACACCTTTAACAACATTGGAAGTTTGCTGCATCTTCCCTGTTTCTTCAACTGTACTTTTATAAAGTACCCTGAAAACATATTAGTAATAGTGTTTATCTGTGTAGCTACTAATAATGGAATTATTTCTACTTTCTGGACAGGTAGAGGAGATAGAGGATCTGATGGAAAGGAGACAACTAGATATTTCAGGCATAGGAGAGTGAAGATGGAAAGAGGGAGGCAGAGGGGGAACTGAGGAGAGGTTACAGGTTTATTGGAGTGGAAATGAAGAGGGAAGACAAAAGGGAGTGGGAGTTTTTGCAAGGAATGGTCTAAATGAAGAAATACAGAGGATAAGTGATAGGATAATGAAGGTCAGAATAGTGACAAAGGGATGAAGCGTGGAGATGGTTCAGGTGTATGGCCCCTCAAGTGGGCAATGCATTTCAAGACAAGGAGGACTTTGAGGAAGAACTACACAAGTAGTTTAACAGACAAATGATAACAGTTATGGGACAGTTGAATGAACATGTAGGGAGTGAAAGACTATGAAATGAAAATAATCTGGGGCAGAGGGATGGGGAAATAGAAATCAAGAAGGAAAGATATTGCTGGAAGTCTGCAAGAGAAATGGTTAAGTGATAGGTAACTCCTGGTCTCTGAGGAATGAGAGCCACAAAGTAACATGGTACAGCAGGAATCTAGAGCAGACATCTTTGGTGATTTGGGAAATAAGAGGACTGTAATGAATATAAAGGTACTACCATGTGAGGCATTGGATAGAGAGCACTGGCTACAGGTGATAGCATGAGAATCATGAAGGAATGGAAGAAGACAGAAAACTTAGGAAGGAGAATTAGATTATGTAAACTGAATGAAAAGAAAGTGAAGGAAGAGTACCAGGAGAATATATGGGAAAGGTTACCAAAGGATGAACCAAAAACAGATGAAGAGAAATGAGCACAATTTATAGGTGCTACAGTAGAAGCTGCAGAGTTGTATGTGGAAGGACTTGTTTACTTGCAGAAACAGTTGGATGAGTGGGAAGAAACTGTGAGACAGTATGGAATGAAATTTGATGTAAACAAATTTGAGAGCCTGGTTACAACTAGAAAGACAGAGCAACTAATGGAATAAAAATTGGAGATGAACAATCAAAGAAGTTAGAGGGTGTCAAGCACTTGGGAAGTGTGACAGAGAAAAATGGAAGAAATGAGAAACAGATCAGTGAACATGGCAGACTGGCAGAGGCATTCCTTTGAAGTGTTAATAGCTTGATTTGTAGCAACAACACCTAACAAAAAATAAGCAAAGTATTGATATATAGAAGTTACTACATCACAATACTGACCTGTGCATATGAAACATGAGCAATGAAGAAAAGAATTTTAAGAAGATTTCAGGCATGTGAAAAGAAGTTCCTCAAAAGTAGAGTAGGAGTACCAAGGAGAAAAAGGATAAGGAATGAAAGGGTAAGGAAAAGAGGAACTGCAGCACAGCAGAATATAAACATCAGGGCAAGGATGGTACTGACACTTAAAAAGAATAGTAAACAAGAGGATTCCCATGAAGATACACGAGATGGAGATGTGAAGAAAATCATGAAGAGGAGGACCAAGGGATAGATAGCTAAAAGGTGTGGAGGAGTGAGTCGAAAAAAGAAAAGAGTGAACACAGAAACATGTTGGGAAAACAGGACTAGATGGTGGTAAAACAGGACTAACTAGCGATGATTATGTTCCATACAAACCCAATTTGGGTTTGAAAACTCTTCAACATGATGATGACTTCTAAAAAAAATATGCATATGCGTATGTATATTAGAATGAAAATATCTACTCTGAAAACAGCCACTATTCATTTTATTATACCATGCAGTTGCAATTTTTATGTCAAACAAACTATTTATGTAACTGTACACAGACCACTATCAACTGTCTACATAGAGAAAGACCCAATATCTGTTCACCATAAACAGTTGAGCCATGCACAATTTACATCCCTGAGTCCAGTTATTCTGATATATTGTAGGAGTGACTGATGAATTATTCTTTCACTTAGTTTTTGAATTTATGGTGATTTACAGTTTTCTGCCTGACATATATTGATAGCCTGTTGTAGATTTTTGCAGAAGAAGATAAACTCCATTTTGAAACCTATATAGGAGGAATGCATAGTATACATGGGAATTATTTTTACTTATAATACTGTGGCCATGAATTCCACAACTTGCTCTATATTCACTCCTGATATTAACTACAAACAAAATTTGGGAGCATTTATATTGGCATATAAGTGTAAGAATCCCTATGCCCCTGAAGAGACATTTTTAAGATGTTTGGTTATGAGTGAGGAGTGAGAAGGTTTTGCTGAATTGGTTTCAAGTACTTAGGAGGAACGACAAGTCCAACAGCCAGCAGCCTGTGGTTCTTTCAGCCACCAGCTGGTGTCTGGCTGTGGACCAGCAGGAACCGTGGAAGGAAGAGTCCCAAGGGATGTCTTCCAAGCTAGAGAAGCCGAAAGAGTATAAGGTGCCTCCAGCTGGAGGATGGGGACCAGTGTCACTGGCAGGTGAGGAGGCAATGCTCCAAAAATAGGTGCAGTGGAAGCATTGGAGCAGGCCCCAATGGGTAATAGCAGGTGGCTCTGAGGACCCACTCTATGAGGTGCAACAGAGGAAGGCACCATCAACAGAGAAGGTGACGACATTGCAGCTGCAGGGTAATACTGTATCATTTGTTTGGGATTAAGACACTCATACTTTTCTCTGACCTCTTGATATATGAGCTTGTCCATGGTCTTATACACCTTGATTTTCCTCTCATGCTTAAAAATGGAGCAACCTGGTGAGCAGGGAGAGAGGAGTTCACTGCAGTTTACACAGATGTGAGGAGGGACACAAGGAACATTCGCGTGCAGCAGACATCCACAATCCCTGCAGACAGGGGTGGCAGTGCGAAAGGAAGCATAAGTCCAGACTTCATACACCTGAAGCATCTCATAGGAGGATGAACACAGGGTTTCACATAACACTGGTAGACCATCACCTTGACCTTCTCAGGCAATGTATCACCTTCAAAAACCAAGGTGAAGACCCCAGCCGCAACTCTGTTTTCCCTTAATCCCCTATGAACATGATGGATGAAGTGCACACCCCGTTGCTCTAAGTCGACCAACAGCTCATCATCAGACTGCAGAAGAAGATTGTGGTGAAATATGATGTCCTGCACCATATTAAGACCCTTGTGGGAAGTGACAGTCATGGGAATGTCACCCAACTTTTCACAAGAGAGCAGCACCTGCGACTGGACACAAGATGATGTTTTAATCAGGAGGGAACTGCTCTTATCTTATAAATGGCTGCAACTTCCCCATATTTGTCTTCACATAAAGGCTCTGTGGCCAAAAATGTGTCCCTGTTGGTTCTGGTACAGACCAGGTGTTGGGGGGAAGGATTTTGCTCCTGGTCGTCTAGTCCTGCATTACTTCCACGGTGTGGCAAGGGAACGGAACGTGTTGGGGTGTTACTTTGTTGCATCATATGAGGCCTTTCCATCCATTTGAAGAGACTGCTGGGGCCATGTGACCACCAGAGGGAGAAAGTTTAAGTCGCTTCATGTGCAAACTGTCCGCCGTAGTGCCACCCACTCTGAGCAGTGGCTTCCACCTTGGACGCAATCTAGCCACAGCAATGGCTACCTACTCAGTAAACTTTTGCTGGGAGTCCCTATGCCCTAGTCATGTTGAGCACATACTCCATGGCATACATTGGGAGTGTGTAGCACAGGAACCAACAGTGTGATCCCTGCATGGTCAGGGAACTACCATCTTGTAGGTACTTCATGATCCACCACAACAAGAGTCTGCACCAAAAGGATCATCCGAAGGAAAGTCAGAGGAGGTACAAGATAATCAAATTGTACATTTGCAGCACAGGAGGAGGAAGTAGTGCAGCAAAAGCTGGGGCCCTGTGGTAGCCAAGCACATGCTCCCCAAAAAGTGATGAGACCCATGGGGGCTCCGGTTAGGACTGGTGGCAGTTCACATACTTTTATTCTCAGGCTTGCAATACTGACTCTTTCCACACTTTGATGAAGTTGTTCTGTAATCAAAGTATGAAAAACGATGCCACCATAAAATCAAAAGTGCTTCAGACAAAATCTTTTTATGGGTCCTCATTTTTTTATACTGATTATTTGTATTAATACACATTCCAAGCCAATTTGAAACAAATTTGTTTGTCTCATTACTTTTTCATCACAAATGAGATGAGGCTGACAATTACTCAGCACAGAGGAGAATTAGTGAACAACAGTTATGCACAAGAATAAAGCATCCATTATTGTTACTCAGCTATTATTCTAGCATTCTTCTTAAAATTTTACATACCATGTACATATAATTCTCACACCATCAATTATATTACATTTAAGATTTTCCATTATCAAGTTGCAATTCTGATTATGAATTTTTCACTATTACTAACATTCCTTTCTTTTGCAGCGTATCAGCCTATGACATCAACATTGCCTCTACGTGGTGAGTAGCAGTCTATCCTTTTCATACTGTTGTTATTTCACAGTGCTTTTATAATGTAATAAAAATAGCAATTTTATTATACCTAATGCTTAATAAATTGATGCTTGTAATCCTGTTTCTTGTTTCTGGAGAGCTTTTGGCATGGACTTAATCCCAGCACTCAAACACTTGCTCAAAATTTGTAAATCCCACAGAGGTCTGTACCTATTACTGTACCATTATATGATCACATTTATGAACTCTGAATAGTACATTCGCTTTTAAAACCAGTTTTGAATGAATAATGCTGCAAGTTTTCACTCTCACTACATCTTTCCTGATTTGCCTTTTTTTTATCCTTTCACACACAATTGTTTCTCCTTTCTGATAGTGGCAAATGACATTTTCCCAATTACTCTTCCCACATGTCATGAATGTATTTGTTCTCACAACATAGCTTGAAGGTTCTGTTGCAGGAAGTGCTGGAATTGGTTTGATGGCAACACATTTGGTGTGGTCACTTTGTTTCTTCTTAACAAGAGGTTGGGATGTATATTTAACATAAGTACCTCTTTAATTTTTCTTCATACTTTGGTTTTTAGTGATCATCCCTATTTTATAAACTTCTCATTATATCTCCAAACATATTCTCTTAATTGTACCTATATTCTTTAGCACTTACATTTAATACTCCCTTCCTTTTCATCAGCTGTCCTTTTTCCACTGAAATTGCACTTAGTTGTGACATGTCTAGGTAATGTTTGAAAAAATATTATACTATTTGTCAAAAATAAGTCTATGGTTCCTCCATTCTCTAATTCTGGTTGATAACTTTCCTCATTTATAATAATAATGATAATAATAATAATAATAATAACTAACTGGTTGAGGAAGTCAAGGACATGTGGCATCAGGATAAAGTTGACATTATACCAATTATACTATCAACTACAGGACTCATACCACACAATATCCACCAGTACATCAATGCAATACAGCTACATCCAAACTTATATATACAACTACAGAAATCTGTAATTATTGATAAATGTTCAATTACCCGAAAGTTCCTAAATGCAATATAACATATACCGTACAGTTAAAAGGAAGTCACGCTTGATCAAGGTCTGCGTCACTTTCCATTTTTTTAACCAGACATAACGTCTGAGAAAAGGATGATAATAATATCAATAACAATAATAATAATAATAATGCAACTCATTAAATGATAGTCTTTCCTTGTCTATTCAAAATATCATTCATTGTGGTCTCAACTGATTGCATGGTCACTAGGACATCCCTTTTGCATCAATATATTTTTCAAAGGGGGAAAAACTGAGATGCTCTTGAACTTTTATGAATATTTGCTTAAGAATACAGGGTACTTTTCTGGCTCAATATTTTGTAAAAATCATCACCTAGTTCTTTCAGGCACTGTTTGTAATGTATATGTTTTAGAGATTTTTTGTTGACATCAGGCAATGTGGCACACTTTCTAAACAAATTAGAAGTATTTTGAATATTTTTGAAACTGCTTAAGTTTATAAAAAAAATTACAACGAAATTGATACAATTTTTTTCCTCAGATTGAGGTACCATTTAATCCAATGCTATACATCTGAAGGAGACCAAATTGTTACCAGTTATGCATGACATGATGGTTGAGGTACTAGACCTATTTAATTCCACATATTATGTATATTACTATGATAAAAATTTCACATCTTACATTTTAATTTTTATAATTTTTTTCCTAATAAAATGTTATTTTTTCTGTAATTTGGATGATTCTGCAATAAAGCTTAGATCTACCGCATTAGCATGGACTATTCCAAGTTACAGAAAAAAAATCAGAGCAATGCTTTATAAACTTTAGGAAATATTTGTACCTGAATTCTGAAAAATACAACTTGCAGGAAATTACAAATGAAGGTATGAGTTCAATTAAACTGTGCCTCAGAACATTCCTGAAGCATAGTCTTCATCCTGCAGCATTTCTTCATCTTCAATCTTCCTCTTGACATTTCTTTCAGCACTTCTTGCTTCTTTGGTAACTTGAAGAGCAAATCTTTCAGCTTCATGCACCCGTTGTCTGTCACATGCAAGCAACTGATCTTCCATATTAGAGCCACATTTTGTGACTAAATTTCTCAGGTTTTCCAACCTTCCTATCTCTCCATCACTGAAACGTATCACTGCATCTAGTACACCAGCTTTTAATGTATTTAGTCCTACAAAAACATTATTGGGTAATCTTTCCCACATGCAATGGTTGAAACTTTCATTTGTATTCTGAGTGCCCCCATGATGGCATTTACTAAGCAAAACAGGGTCACTCAGGTCTCTAAAAATTGGTTTTATTTCATTCATAACAGGCTCAGGAAGAGAATGCTTATGATGGTATATTTGACCACTTTTTTTTGCTTTTTGGTAACCACACCAAGAATCTGCTCCTTTATGTCAAAAGTCCGTGAACAGGGTGGTCATCTGTGGACAACTTATGAAAGTAGGTGGCCCATACAGCTTTTCTCATTGCTGTAACATCATTCAGAGGTGCAGTTCATCTAATGGCCAGTCCACAATAACTCTGAAGGAGGTCTATTTCAGTTTCTGTCAATCTGCCTTGGCCAGACAGAGATTTTCTATTAGAGAGCAACTTTCCTTTTATTTTTCTTCGTAGCCTCCCCAATCTAGCACCCATCCTCTTTTGCATATGTACACAACACTCCAGTTTTGTTACCAAGGTATCACCATTAACATTGAACTTATTAATTTTTTTGAAAGCTTTAGAGTCTCCATCACCTAGGTACTTCGTATATCTAATGTTGTAAACAGGCACCGACCTCTGAAATATTTTTGTAGAACTCCATTACACTCCATACCTCGCACTGTAATAATTGTAGTTCTTAGAACACTGATGTTCAATATTTCATTCAGTGTTACCACAGCAGATGTGGCAGTACTTAGATAAGCACTCAACATCAACAACTTTTCCATTCTCCAGAGAAGTATCACTTACAACACCATTCAAGGAACGATGTCCTCGACGTTGCCATGCCCCATCTAGTGCAACAGCAATGTCCGTGGTTCCACTAATATTTACAGTTTCTTCAACTGCACATTTCATAGATGCTTTAGACACAACTGTCAAGGCACCTAAAAGTGTTTTTATATAATTGCTGAACCTACTGGAAGGAGGAGGAAGGTCCATCAAGCCACAAAATGTTTGAGCAGTCTTTGCAAGCATAGCGTACACTAACTTCAAATTCACATCATATCAATTATGCACAATGTTCAAAGTTATTTTCGAGGTAGATTTATTGCAGGATCTACACAGAACAACTGATTTTGACTCTAAACCCTTCCTGCTACTTTGTTGTTCAGTTATTTCCAGACAGCCAATATCATCACATTGTTTACATTTTGCCACATCCTTTATCAAAGAAGATAAGATGCCCACATTAACAACAACAACAACAACAACAACAAATCAGCTACAAACAGTGTCATTGTTAACAAAAAAATTTGAATCACCAGGAGGCGTGCCATGTGGGAGTTCCTTCCCTGAAGAACTGATACATAGATTACTTTCAACAGTGTGGCTTGCTTTGTTTGTGAACTGGTTACCTTGGAATTTACTTTTATTGAATTTCTTGATGAGTGGCATAGTTCATATTTATTGCACACTAAAGTATAGTACTTCCACAAATATATGTAGCACTTTGGCAACAAACATTCCGTAACACATGAACAAGCTGTTTCAGCAAAACAAATGTAAATACTGGCTAAGATAATCATTTACAGACACTAGCATCCTGCACTGTTACCAACATATACAATGTATCATACATATAATCACTGGAAACAGGAAGTTCATAGTTCTCTTCAAAATAATACTGGTTTCTGTAATAGAAATAAAGGGGGCGTGGTGGCATACATGACCGTAATTAAAAAATTTGGTGTATATCACGTGGGAAAAATATATCTAAAAACAAAGATGATGAGACTTACCAAACAACAGCGCTGGCAGGTCAATAGACAAACAAACAAACACAAACATACACACAAAATTCTAGCTTTCGCAACCAACGGTTGCTTCATCAGGAAAGAGGGAAGGAGAGGGAAAGACGAAAGGATGTGGGTTTTAAGGGAGAGGGTAAGGAGTCATTCCAATCCCGGGAGTGGAAAGACTTACCTTAGGGGGAAAAAAGGACAGGTATACACTCGCACACACGCACATATCCATCCGCACATACACAGACACAAGCAGACATTTGTAAAGGCAAAGAGTTTGGTAAGTCTCATCATCTTTGTTTTTAGATATATTTTTCCCACGTGGAATGTTTTCCTCTATTATATATATATGCTTGTGTCTGTGTTAGTGCAGATTGATATGTGGGATATGTGTGTGTATGCGAGTGTATACCTGTCCTTTTTTCCTTTTCTCCCCCTATGGTAAGTCTTTCCGCTCCCGGGATTGGAATGACTCCTTACCCTCTCCCTTAAAACCCACATCCTTTTGTCTTTCCCTCTCCTTCCCTCTTTCCTGATGAAGCAACCATTGGTTGCAAAAGCTTGAATTTTGTGTGTATGTTTGTGTTTGTTTGTGTGTCTCTACCAAACGAAAGCGTTGGTATGTTGATAGACACAGAAACAAACACAAACACACACACAAAATTCAAGCTTTCGCAACCCACGGTTGCTTCATCAGGAAAGAGGGAAGGAGAGGGAAAGACAAAAGGATGTGGGTTTTAAGGGAGAGGGTAAGGAGTCATTCCAATCCCGGGAGTGGGAAGACTTACCTTAGGGGGAAAAAAGGACAGGTATACACTCGCACACACGCACATATCCATCCGCACATACACAGACAGAAGCAGACATTTGTAAAGGCAAAGAGTTTGGTAAGTCTCATCATCTTTGTTTTTAGATATATTTTTCCCACGTGGAATGTTTTCCTCTATTATATATATATGCTTGTGTCTGTGTTTGTGCGGATGGATATGTGGGATATGTGTGTGTATGCGAGTGTATACCTGTCCTTTTTTCCTTTTCTCCCCCTATGGTAAGTCTTTCCGCTCCCGGGATTGGAATGACTCCTTACCCTCTCCCTTAAAACCCACATCCTTTTGTCTTTCCCTCTCCTTCCCTCTTTCCTGATGAAGCAACCATTGGTTGCGAAAGCTTGAATTTTGTGTGTATGTTTGTGTTTGTTTGTGTGTCTCTACCAAACGAAAGCGTTGGTATGTTGATAGACACAGAAACAAACACAAACACACACACAAAATTCAAGCTTTCGCAACCCACGGTTGCTTCATCAGGAAAGAGGGAAGGAGAGGGAAAGACAAAAGGATGTGGGTTTTAAGGGAGAGGGTAAGGAGTCATTCCAATCCCGGGAGCAGAAAGACTTACCTTAGGGGGAATCAAGGACAGGTATACACTCGTACACACACACACATATCCAACCGCACATATATAGACACATGCAGACATTTGTAAAAGCAAAGAGTTTGGGCAGAGATGTCAGTCGAGGCGGAAGTATAGAGGCAAAGATGTTGTTGAGTGACAGATGAGGTGTGAGTGGTGACAACTTGAAATTAGCGGAGGTTGAGGCCTAGTGGGTAACGGGAAGAGAGGATATACTGAAGGGCAAGTTCCCATCTCCGGAGTTCTGACAGGTTGGTGTTAGTGGGAAGTATCCAGATAACCCGGACGGTGTAACACTGTGCCAAGATGTGCTGGCCGTGCACCAAGGCATGTTTAGCCACAGGGTGATCCTCATTACCAACAAACACTGTCTGCCTGTGTCCATTCATGCGAATGGACGGTTTGTTGCTGGTTATTCCCACATAGAAAGCTTCACAGTGTAGACAGGTCAGTTGGTAAATCATGTGGGTGCTTTCACACGTGGCTCTGCCTTTGATCGTGTACACCTTCCAGGTTACAGGACTAGAGTAGGTGGTGGTGGGAGGGTTCATGGGACAGGTTTTACACCGGGGGCAGTTACAAGGGTAGGAGCCAGAGGGTAGGGAAGGTGGTTTGGGGATTTCATAGGGATGAACCAAGAGGTTACGAAGGTTAGGTGGACGGCGGAAAGACACTCTTGGTGGAGTGGGGAGGATTTCATGAAGGATGGATCTCATTTCAGGGCAGGATTTGAGGAAGTCGTATCCCTGCTGGAGAGCCATATTCAGAGCCTGATCCAGTCCCGGAAAGTATCCTGTCACAAGTGGGGCACTTTTAGGGTTCTTCTGTGGGAGGTTCTGGGTTTGATCTTCCCCCAAGTAATACTGTCTTAAACCAATGAGTTGTGCAATGTATTAAAGACAGAAGAATAACTCATTGAAAAAGTGTATCCACTTATTGAGAGACAAAACTATATAAATAAGAAATCTGGTGTGTGTGAACAATTTCAGCAACAAAAATGACTTAGTTCATTAAACAAATCAGTGAATACAGAATGTGATACCAGTGGTCAAAAAAATATTTAAATAAACTGCAGAGACATGAGAAAGGTTCTAAACATCACAGAAATGGAAATATTAACTGGGGGGAAAAGGGTAAGCCACAAATTTGAGTTATTTCAACTAAATTACCATTCAGCTTTAAAAGGCTCCAGTTTCCCATGAAGATTAGCTTGTACAATATGGCCATCAAAAAACACAAGGGCAAAAATTCCAACGTTACTGTGTGAATTTAAAAGAATTGTATCTCTAGTGTGGATAAGTATACATGGCGTGTTACACAACCACAAAACTGTTCATTTTTGCACCTGAGAGAAAACCACCAAATTAGATGCTACAAATAACGGTTGGATTGCTACTCAGCACATGGAAGGGTTGTTGAGCCACTGACAGGCACAAAGACAAAGACTGCTCAAATATTAAAGCTTTTGTGCAAAGTATTCCTTCTGCATCAGAAAACACACACACACACACGAGCGCGCGCGCGCGCACACACACACACACACACACACACACGGCCACTGTCCCTGGATGTTGGGCTCCAGCTTTAATATATGAGCAATTATTTTTCATTGTGTCTGTCTGCAACTCAGTACTTCCTCTGTGTGGTGAGTACCAATCTATCCTTTCCATATTGTTTTAATTCCTTCCTAGACTTTTCATTGGCTATATGATAACATGAATGACATGCGTAATGAAACACCACATTTTGGCTTATTGATTCAACTTAAATTCAGCATTAATCTGCCTAAGTATGAGATTAGTATTCTAAACTGCCTGACGTAAAAAGTGAAGCACCCAAGTGTACTTGGATCTCTGTACACTTACACCCCATCGGTGTGTAAATAAATAAATTCTATTCTCCATGACAGACAGAACAGCCATTAGAAAGCATTAGCAATGTTCATGTTTAATGTTGCTACTACACCTAGTGTGGTATATAAGGGGTGTTAACAAAATTGGATGTTGAGTGATCATTGAGAAGGAGATGGAGATACCACATACTTGTCTGAGACAGCATTATCAGCATCTGACAAGAGTTTGAAAGACGCCTCTTTTGTGAGTCTTCATTTGGCTGGCTGGTCAAATCATGCAATATCCAGGTTTGTGGAGCATTTGGATGTGACAGTGACCTGAGGCTGGACTGCTTGGAAATGTGAGGGGCAAGCATACTTGTCGTCATGGTTCTGGTCAACCATGTCTGATCACCACAAGGGAGGTTTGCTGTACTGTGCACCAAGCACACTCTAATCTCTTCACATCTATGCTTGCCATCCAAGAACAAGTAATGGACTCCCTGGAATTTTCTGTTTCATCATTCATCAGACTAAGGTAGTATAGGCTGCCACTAACACCACAACATTAAAGGCTGCATTTGGAGTCATGCTATTCCCAGAAAGTATGGACTACTGGTGAATGGCACTGCAGTGTGTTCAGTGACAAATCATGGTTCTGCACTACCCAGATACCGTCAGTGTGGCAATGTCTGAGGAGAGGTCACATTCTTTCGATATTTTGGAGAGAGACAGTGTGTGAAGCCATTGAGTATGACTTGAGATCATGGTTGGTAGTGTTTGAGGGAACCCTGATGGCACATTGGTACGTAAGAGACATCCAGTGTCTTCATGTTCTCTCTCATGTGACAGTACATTGTTTTTCAACAGGGCAATGCTCATCCACACACGGTACATGTCTCTATGAACTATTTGTGTGGTGGTGAGATACTCCCATGGCCAACAAGATCCCCTGAACTGACCCCGATAGAATGTGTGTGGAACTAGCTCGGACATCAACTCTCTCCCAGTTGTAGGCTAGCTTGAGTCATGAGAGGATGTAACAAATCAGTGTAGGCATCAAGATAAGAGATGGTGCAACATCACACTGATAAGTGGACTCGTGCTGCAAAGTGCTTTGTAAATTTGACTCCATTTTGTAAACACTGAAATAACATCACATACCCTCTCAAACCATGAAGTTTCATTCTGTTTTCTTCACCACTTCTGGTGTACTATCAGTATAACCTTGACAAAATACATGTCTGGATCTGTAACACATACAAACGTGCTTCACTGCCTGTGGCTTCAGACACATGTAGGCAATTTCATTACAAAGCCTCCTCTACGTGTCGGTGTATTTCAATCTACCACAAACAAAATGAAGGTGTTCAAAGCCAGTTAAAGTATGATCTATAGTTTAATGTGTACTTCAAACCACAGTGGAATTTGGCATACTTCACACAAATCATTGCTAGGTGTGAAAAAACTGATAGGTGATGAAGTCCTAGCACTGATCTAGATTCAAGCTATAAACCTTTGGATTAACTATAGCTTTGTGTAACATTCTGCTTGGGTGAATGGTCACTCCAACAAAGTAGCTATAATAACAACATACTATACCATCTTATGGTCATGGTACGACATGTCACGATGGGCTGGTCAGTTCTGCTAGTAATTTAGATTTTTCTTCAAATACCAACACTTCTAAGCACCAGCATTCTTCCACACTAGATCCATAGTATCAATTACTTAATCATCCATTAATCAGTTTTGTGTTTCCTTTGACCTTCACTGTTCCTTCCTCTTAAGTACCAATACCTTAATGCTTATGTTGCTTACATCTTCCTTAGTTAAACTTTGGTTTTCACATTCAGCAAATATTGTATTTTATCATCCAATTACGTTCAGATAATTATTACTGTAATGGTATTTGAATTATGATTCTTACATACTGTTGTTATTTCCTTCACACTTTTTGTTGCCTATCATTTTGGGTGATGTTTTCCTCTTTCACTACATACTTAAACCTCTATTTCTTCTCTTCACTCAACCCTGATGAAAAAACTGTCAGTTCTATTACTTAATAATTTCACAGTTTTGTATGTTTGTCAACTCTGTTATACTGATCTGAGTTGCACAAACTGACAGCAGTGGCTCTTAATGTGGGGTAGTTTATATCCCAAAGCCAATGAGATCTTAACATATTCATTCCCCCGAAATTTTTTTTAAGAAAGTGACTGTCACAGGGAGACAATTTTATATTATTATTATACATTTCATTGTTAAATTCTGCCATTTAAGAGTTCATCAGTTTCAATATATGAGGAAATAAATATTGACGAACAGTCACTTTCATCTGTTTACATCTTCAGATGGACAACCAGTGGTGGTTGAAACCTGTCAACCATTAAAACTCTAAATGTTTTAATCACAGACTTCTCCTTTGACATGACAATTTTTTCACAAATATATCTACTCTGCATGCTACTGTTATATTGTTTAATACTTTATCAGGTTCCTTCCTCCTCGAGACATACATCTCCATTCCTTAGACATTTTAGGAGGAGTGAACATTTATGTTTAAAGAAGGAAGAAACCTATACACTGCTGAACATGCACAACAATTTCTCCATGAATGCCTGTTTCAACATCTCCAACACAACTACTCACTTAACTTTCACTATTCTGCCATCCTGATGGACCCTATTGCCTGGAATCCAGTTGACAGTACTCAACTGCTATGTGCTATCCTCTCCACTGTTACTCTTTTCCACTAATTTGCTTGTTAAATGTATCGATCATGTGCCTATGAACTAACACCCTCCCTGCCCCCCACTCATATCATATCGCTTCACTTCTTTTTATGAAACTTTAATTATAAAATTAATGTCCAAAGTAGCTATTCCTTTCACAAATATAGACATGTATGAATAGGCAATATACACTACTGGCCATTAAAATTGCTATACCATGAAGATGACGTGCTACAGACACGAAATTTAACCGACAGGAAGAAGATGCTGTGATATGCAAATGATTAGCTTTTCAGAGCATTCACACAAGGTTGGCGCCGGTGGCGACACCTACAACGTGCTGACATGAGGAAAGTTTCCAACTGATTTCTCATACACAAACAGCAGTATACCGGCATTGCCTGGTGAAACGTTGTTGTGATTCCTCGTGTAAGGAGGAGAAATGCGTACCATCACGTTTCCGACTTTGATAAAGGTCGGATTGTAGCCTATCACGATTGAGGTTTATTGTATCGCGACATTGCTACTCGTGTTGGTCAAGATCCAATGACGGATAGCAGAATATGGAATCAGAGGATTCAGGAGGCTAATACGGAATGTCGTGCTGGATCCCAATGGCCTTGTATCACTAGCAGTCAAGATGACAGGCATCTTATTCACAAGGCTGTATCGGATCGTGCAGCCTCGTCTCAATCCCTGAGTCAACAGATGGGGACATTTCCAAGACAATAACCATCTGCACAAACAGTTCGACGATGTTTGCAGTAGCATGGACTATCAGCTCGGAGACCATGGCTGCGGTTACCCTTGACGCTGCATCACAGACAGGAGCACCTGCGATGGTGTACTCAATGACGAACCTGGGTGCACGAATGGCAAAACGTCATTTTTTCGGATGAATCCGGGTTCTGTTTACAGCATCATGATGGTCGCATCCGTGTTTGGCGACATCATGGTGAGCGCACATTGGAAGCGTGTATTTGTCATCGCCATACTGGCGTATCGCCCGGTGTGATGGTATGGGGTGCATCGGTTATACGTCTCGGTCACCTCTTGTTCGCATTGACGGCACTATGAACAGTGGACGTTACATTTAAGATATTTTACAACCCGTGGCTCTACCCTTCATTAGATCCCTGTGAAACCCTACATTTCAGCAGGATAATGCATGACTGCATGTTGCAGGTCCTTTATGGGCCTTTCTGGATTCAGAAAATGTTCAACTGCTGCCCTGGCCAGCATATTCTCCAGATCTCTCACCAACTGAAAACGTCTGGTCAATGGTGGCCGAGCAACTGGCTCAACACTATACGCCAGTCACTACTCTTGATGAACTGTGGTATCGTGTTGAAGCTGCATGGGCAAGCTGTACCTGTACACGCCATCCAAGCTCTGTTTGACTCAATGCCCGGGCGTATCAAGGCCGTTATTATGGCCAGAGGTGGTTGTTCTCGGTACTGATTTCTCAGGATCTATGCATCCAAAATGCGTGAAAATGTAATCAAATGTCAGTTTTAGTATAATATATTTGTCCGATGAATACCCGTTTATCATCTGCATTTCTTCTTGGAGTAGCAATTTTAATGGCCAGTAGTGTATATAATAAAACCTCTACCTCTACTTAGTGCTGCCATTAGATTTGTTGACAACATAATGAGACTGTTACGTCACTGTTTGCAGCGTGTGCTTGTAGATGTAATTTTATTCTTTTTATCATTACATGGATAGTTACTTGGCAGAATATACAGATTCTATAATGATTACACTGTGCAACAATGAAAATGTAAATTGAATGAAAATAGCCAATTCCTATCAATTCTAATGTGCTGATTGCGAATACCACAAAGACAATTCAAAATTAGCACTAGCGTCCATTTTACACTGTTTTATTATGGTGAAATAATTATATACGGATTTTTATGTTAAGTTTAAAACCAAATATTATAATGGTTTGTCATAGTCATAATAACTAGTAACAATGGATTATATTATTGTTCGTTGTCTTTTTTATGTGCAACATTTTGGATATAAACATTTTGATGCCAATTTTAGTGATCTTTTTGTCTCCCTCCTCTTCAACTTCAGTGACTTTATTAATGGATGTAATAATTTTTGCACATTTGTTTCCAGATTAACTACCAGTTGTTCGAGTTGACTGCTATTGAAGTGAACAAAAATGCTACGAGTCTGTGTTAACAGTGCTGACACATTTTGCTACATGTGTGTGTGGTGAAGTGACTTTTGCTTCACAAAAATAGCAAATACCTCCATTGATTAAAAAGCCTTACAGTTGTTATTTTGGGTGCAAAATAGGTGATCAGGATAAACCGTGAGCTCCACATGTGATCTGCAACACATGTGCCAGCAACCTCAGAAATTGGATGCATGGGAAAGGACATTCAATGCCCTTTGCAGTGCATATGATCTGGCATGAGGCAACTAACCATATCAGTGACTGCTACTTTTGTTTAGTTTAGTAATGTCATGTTCTGCAGATAATTTTCACGATTATTCTATCGATATGATGCGGAACAAGTCAGATTACAAGATACATATGCACACATGAATAGTGCTAATATTAATATTACTGAAATTTTTAGTTCTACACATGCGACTATATTTAGAGGTACAATTTTTTCATTCACATGAGTAAGGAACAGCAGAGGAGCCAAAATTGAACCCTGTGGGACTCCCTTTGTGATAACTCCCCATTCACTAGAATTTACCACCCTCCCAGCATTATTTGAGTTATTCAGCACAACTTTTTGTTTTCTGTTTGTTAAGTGTGATTCAAACCAGCTGTGTGTGTAGCCTTCAATTCCATAAAACCTGAGTTTTTCTAAGAGTGTAACATGATCCACATGGTCAGATGTCTTGGAAAGATCACAAAAAATACCAACTGGCGATAATTTGTTAGTTATGGTTTGTACTTTTTGATGGGTAAATGTGTAGATAGCATTCTCAGTTGAGTAACCCTTCTGGAATCTGAACTGTGACATGCTGAGTAAATTATTTTCACTTAAATGTGAGGTTAATCTTGAATACATTCCTTTTTCGAATAGTTTAGAAAACGAAGTCAGCAATGAGATTGGTCTATAATTATTTAAGTCACTCTTGTCCCCTTTCTTATGAAGAGGTTTGACAATTGCATGTTTCAATCTGTCTGGAAAAATTCCCTGTGTCAGCAAAGCATTACATGTATCACTAAGGAATCCACTTATTAAATTAGAACAACACTTCAAAATTCTGTTAGAGACTCCATCAACACCACATGAGCTCTTGCTTTTCAGTATATTTATAATTCCCTTAATTTCAGTGGGGAATGTTGCTGCTATTCCTAAAGGCCTAAAGTCCTGGGAATGACATTTTTAACATATTTTTTTGCTTCTTCAACTGGACCCTTTAATCCTATTTTTGCTGCTACATTAAGAAAATTATTGTTAAAAATACTTGCAACTTGTGAATTATCACTCACATCATCATCATTTCCCTTTATTGCTATGGTATGCTGTGCACTGTCAGGCTGCCCCGTCTCCCATTTGACAATTTTCCATATAGTTTTAATCTTATTATCCACAATATTAATTTTTGTCAGAACACATAAGCTTCTCAACTTCTTACTGACTTTCCTTAAAATATTACAGTATCATTTGTACTGAGCAAGTAATGTTGGATCCTGACTTATTCTGGCCTGTACATATATTTCCCTCTTCCTCTTACACAATACCTTAATTCCCTTAGTAATCCATGGCTTACTTGACTTTGTAATGGTTTTTTGGGTAACAGTTCAGGGATGAAACTCTCAAATATTGAGACAAATTTACAGTGGAATAAATTGAATTTGGCATCAGTATAATTTTCTGTGTATACTTCATCCTATTCCACCTTTTCTAGGCTGCTCTTAAAACTCTGTATCCTGTTCGCATCAATAAGCATCCCTGCCTTGTATGAACCTGCCTCAAGCCTGTAAGGTGCTATATGTTTTATTTCCATTAATTGTGCATCATGATCAGATAGATCATTAACAACTGGGTACGCATTAATTGTTTCTACCTGAGCACTTTCTATGAAAATGTTATCGATAAGTGACCTACTATCCTGCTGCACACGAGTTGAAAAATTTACAACAGATACTAGATTGAAACAACCAAACAAACCTATGCGTATCTTTTAGGAAATCTACATTAAAATCACCACAAACCACTAACTGCTTCTTTTTCTATGACAGGTAGCTCAATAATGCCTCTAGATTTTTCATGAATAGCTGAAAGTTACCTTGAGGTAGATTGTTACAATTACTATAGAAGTATATTGCAGTAGCAACTCACAAGCACATGCTTCAAGGATCTGATCAACACAAAAACTATTTATTTCAATATTTTTGACTGTGTGTCCAGCTTTTATATAAGTAGGAACTACTCCTTCTTCCATGTTGATTCTACATGAATAAGATGCTACTCTGTAATTCCTTAAATTTAACTTCTCCATCCCTGTGGTTACATGGTGTTCAGAGAGACACAAAATATCTATACCTTCAGAATTTACCCCATTTTCTAGGCATACAAGAAGCTCATCTATCTTATTTTTCAATCCTCTAATGTTCTGATGAAACACACAAATTTTCTTTCTTTGGATACTGCTACAGACATTATGGAACTGTTCTGTTTTAATCTCTTTCAATACTCTCTGTCTGTAACCTGACATTGTATGGTTCCTCCTATCAAGAAGGGAATATCTAAGAAGAAGAAGCGGACAGTGATCCATCCTAACATTCCATCTGTCATACATCTAGTTCTACATGGGGAAGGATTGACAACTCTCGAACTACCAACAGAGTATGAGATTACTTCTGATGGGGATTCTGAATGTCCTGAACTACGTACATCATAAGATCCAGAGTTTCTTTCAAATATATAATCAACTGATGATCCACAAAAATTGGCTCAAAATGAGTTAAGTGATCTCATTAGAGATTTGGAGCTCTCAAAAGTTAAGGCTGAGATTTTAGCATCAAGATTGCAGCAGCGCAATTTTCTGAAAAGCAGTGTAAATGTTTCATTCTACCACAGAAGAGAGCAACAATTCACTTCTTTTTTTAACATGCAAGATGTTCTTGTGGCATGTGTAGGCATAAATGGTCTAATGAAGGCTCTCAGAATTAATTACAACACTGATTGGAGACTCTTTATTGATTCACCAAAGTAGAGCTTAAAAGCAGTGCTTTTACATATTGGTAATGGCTTCCTTCTTCTGGTACCGCGCGCTGCGGAATTTGAATCCCCACCAGACATCATGGACGTCGAAGACCCCTAGAGGTCTCTGCACCATCGTGCTGTAAGCTGGGGCAATGCGAGCCTCCTGGCCCGCTTTTAGTGTGTGGGCGCCACAGTGAAACATGTGGTTCCAGTGGCCAATAGCGGCACCCCCGATGGAGTATTTAAGCGCCTGCCTCTCGCTCAGCCAGCAAGTCTAATTGTTGTGTGAATCTTGACATATCACCTCGACAACAGACTTCGTGTTTAGCATTCATTACTAGTGGACGTCTTGGATTCGTTTGGTTCTATCTGTCACTCCGTTGCTTCTTGCGTATTGTCGTCGTAAGGTCTCTCTGCATCGTCCATCATTGTTTCGTGTCCAGCCTTTCTGTTCGTTTGTTTGTTCATGGGCCACTCTCCGTTTGGTCCCCCATGCTTTCTCGGCCACACCACGATCGGAACAGTCACGGTTACAATATCTTTGGCGACGAGGTAAACGGTTGTAGTTGGTAGCATGGATGCAAAGTTGGTCTGTCATCTGGAGCAACAGCAGTAGCTCATGCAGCAGCAGCAGCTCTAGTTAGACATCTTACAACAAAAAATGGTTCAAATGGCTCTGAGCACTATGGGACTTAACAGCTATGGCCATCAGTCCCCTAGAACTTAGAACTACTTAAACCTAACTAACCTAAGGATAGCACACAACACCCAGCCATCACGAGGCAGAGAAAATCCCTGACCCCGCCGGGAATTCAACCCGGGAACCCGGGCGTGGGAAGCGAGAACGCTACCGCACGACCACGAGACGCGGGCATCATCTTACAACAGTCACTGCAGTTGCTAACGGACAAAGTCGATGCCCGGGACATGTTACCACAACAGCTTCCGAGTCCTTGGGTGTCCGATGCTTTCCCACGTCCACCATCGTTTCCACCCTTTAATGACGCTAAAGAGGACTGGGAAACTTACTTACATCAGCTGAAACAACATTTCACGGCTTTTCAAGTCACGGACGACTCCTTGTAGTGGTCGTTGTTTTTGTCTTGGGCCTCCCCAGACACATTCTTTCTTCTCCGTAAGTTGGCACCATTGTCCGATCCAGTGGCTCTCTCTTTACAGGAGGTATGCCTTTTGCTGACAAACTATTATTCCCAATGCTACCATGTGGTCGCCTCTCAGTAGAGTTCCACCAGTACCATAACAGCCTGGTCAATCATACCGTTCCTGGGTCACGGACTTGCAGGGTCTCAGCCGTCGATGCGATTTTACTTGCACCAATCAGCATTGTAAGGCTTTGTATGCAGACTCCCTGATCCGGGATGTGGTGGTTCAGCTGGCTCTCGATCTTGAGGTCCATACTGCAGTGTTGATACTCGAAAACCCCTCCTTGGAAGAGATTCTCCACATTGCCCACTCCTTTGAAATGGCTCAAGCAGGTAACGAGCATCTTATGGCATGACCGCAGGTGGCGGCAATCGCGGCGTCACCCTCGCGATGTCAACGTGGCCCAGCCGACAGAGGCCAGCACCTTTGGGACTCTGGAAAATATGCACGGAAAACGTGCACCCTGTGTAACAAGGAGGGCCACATCCAATCGGTTTGTCATAGTCGCTCGACTCGCTTCAGTCCTGCCCCTCCTGGGCCTCAAGATACAGTCAATGCTCTGCAATTGGTCGTCCCACAGGATGACCCATCAGCGCGGAAGCTTTTCCTCATGCTCTGCCTTTTCACGGAGGATGTCAGTTTTCAGGTCTACACTGGGGCCACCGTCTCCCTGATTAATATGGCGACATAAACCCGACTGGGCTCTCCTGAGTTGTCACCTCGCTCTCCCCATTTGGTCGCCTATGGACACGGTTCCATTCCCCTTCGTGGGCAGTTCGTCGACCAGGCGACGTACAAGTTCGTTCCCTGGATCCTTACTCTCTTTGTCGCTGACCATCTGTTGGCTTCAAATATTTTTGGCCTGGATGCATTTCAACTGTTTGGCTTTTCAACTTCCGATGAAGTTAAGGACGTTTGCATGGCTGTTTCTTTTCAGGACATGGACGATCTGTGCTCCGCTTTTGCGTCATTGTTTGCAACAGATCTCGGATGTGCTTCCAGTTTTCAGGCGCACATCACCCTCTGGCCAGATGCACAGCCTCGCTTTTTCTAGGCCCAGCCCCTTTCGGTGGTCTTACAGCCGGCAGTCATGCAGGAACTTGATCAGCTCCAGGCCGCTGGCGTTCTGGAGCCTGTAAATTACAGTGCCTGGGCCACGCCATTGGTAGTCATACGGAAACCGAATGGGTCCCTTCGGCTGAGTGGGGACTTCGGTACTACAGTCAATGCTTAGTCCCTTGTTGACACTTACCCCATTCCCCGACAGGAAGGAACTCTCACCAAGCTTGACGGGAGAGAGTATTTTTCAAAGATCGACCTAGCTGAGGCATACCACCAGTTGCCCTTGGATGTCGAATCTCAGAACATCATGGTTATCAACACGCCTTTTGGATTGTATAAGTACAAGCACCTTCCCTTTGGTGTCTCTTCAGTGCCGGCCATTTTCCAGTGATTCCTGGAGCAGCTTACTCAGCCTATCCCCGCCTGTGTGAATTATCTGGATGGCATCTTGGTCACTGGGCGTTCCCGCCAGGAACATTTGCAAAACCTCAGTGCCTTATTTCACGCCCTGCAATCTGCTGGTTTATGCTGTCGGCTGGACAAGTGTTGTTTTTTTCAACCAGAAGTGGAATACTTAGGCCACTGGCTTAGCAATGATAGCATTCACCCTTTGGGTCGTAATGTCGCGGCCATTGAGGCCCTTCCTCATCCCAAGGACTTATTTGAACTCCACGTGTTTTTGGGCAAGGTTACTTATTACTTAAAGCTCTTGCCCCAGGCTGCCTCCATTGCTCAACCCCTCAATCACTTGCATCACAAAGGGGTACCCTTTGATTGGACTCCTGCCTGTGACGAGGCTTTTCTCCGTTTAAAAGCGATGCTGAAGTCCACCCCTTGCCTTACTCCCTTCTCTCCAGACCGCCCCTTGGTTGTGGCAGCTGATGCGTCGGTATACGGCATTAGGGCCGTCCTCAAGCACCGGGATGCCGATGGCTCCGAACAGCCCATCGCTTATGTCTCCAAGACGTTGACCCGAACACAACGGAACTACTCCCAGATTGAAAAGAAGGCCCTGGCGATCGTGTTCACCGTCCAAAAATTTCACACCTATCTCTTTGGGGCAAAGTTCACCCTCCTGACGGACCATAAACCCTTGGTTACACTTTTCGGACCCCACTCTCACCTTCCAGAGCAGACGGCTCAACGCCTCCAGTGCTGGGCATTGTTTTTACGTAAGTACGCTTACACCATGCAGTATAAGCCCACCGCCCATCAAGCTAATGCGAACGCTTTGTCATGTTTTCCAGCAGGCCCCGATCCTGCCTTTGACCAACAGGAGGTTCTCTGCTTTCACATTGATTCCGCCCGCCGGGATGCGCTGGACGGTCTGCCTCTCATGGCTGCTCACATTGCTGCGGCTACCCGCCACAATCCTGTATTGCAGTAGGTTCTCCACTACGTGGTCCACCGGTGGCCTTCCTATGTTACTCGTCAGATGCAGTCTGATTTCAGCCCCTGTCCCACAGGCTCCCCTTGGTCAATGATGTCCTTCTGTTGGCCATGGTGTCGGCTGCCCATCGGGTGGACATCCCTCCAGAATTGCGGCTTCAGGCGCTCAGTTTGTTACACCGCAGGGTCTGGGGTATGTCCCGTATGAAAGTTTTGGCTTGCCGGCATGCGTATTGGTCCGGCATCGATGGCGATATTGATCGCCTGGTCCGTGGGTGCACTTTCTGTGCGCGTGACCAGGCAAGCTCCCCTCAGTCGTTTGCACCCTGGCCTGTGCCTTGCCGGCCCTGGGATCGCATCCACATTGATTTTGCGGACCCGTTTTTGGGGTCCATATGGTTACTCATCGTTGATGCCTACTCCAAATAACCATATGTTGTCTGCATGGTATCCACCACCACGGAGGCTACACTGGCCCAGGTTCTCACCACTGAGGGCCTGCCACACACATTGGTCTCCGATACCAGTCTCCAATCCATGGCGTCCTCCTTCCACGACTTCTGTCATGCCAACGGCATCAAACATATCCATAGCCCCCCTTTCCACCCTTCATCCAATGGTGCAGCGGAGAGGCTAGTTCGCACTTTTAAACACCAGTTGACCAAGGCGGTCGACACATTTCCAACCATGTCGGCCCTCACCCTGTTTTTGAGCACCTATCGCACTACACCAATTGATGGACGCAGTCCGGCAGAGCTCCTTCATGGGTGACAGCCGTGGACCCTGCTCCATTTGCTGACGCCATCCCCCACCCGCCCCCACTCCTGGCCCTCGCAGCAGTATGCCCCTGGCACGGCCGTGTGGGCCCACGAGTACGGGCTCAAGTGGGGTTGGACACCCACCACGGTCGTCATGGCCCATGGGCGGCGTGTGATGTCAGTGCAGATGTCAAAAGGGTTGGAGCGCCGCCATCATAATCAGCTCCGCCCGCATGCCCCCACAGGACTCACGCCGCTGCCTCTTCCCCTACCTTCTTTGGGTGTGGACGTGGTTCTGGAGTCACTGTCCCTGCACCCATTTGCCGTCTCCCCGCGGGCCTGCCGCCAGCCCTCTCCACCCGCGGGTGGATTGGTGGTTCTGCAGAATTTGAATCCCTGCCAGGCGTCATGGACGTAGAAGACCCCTAGAGGTCTCTACACCATCGTGTCATAAGCTGTGGCGGCATCCACCTCCTGGCTCGCATTTAGTGTGAGGGCACCACAGTGGAACACGTGGTTCCAGCAGCCAATAGCAGCGCCCCCCATAGAGTATTTAAGCGCCTGCCTCTCGCTCAGCCAGCAAGTCTAATCGTTGCGCGAGTCTTGACATACCGCCTCGACAACAGACAGCGTGTTTACCATTCTTTGTTTTCATTACTAGTGGACGTCTTGAATTCGTTTGGTTGTCTCTGTCACTCCGTTGGTTCTTGCATGTTGTTGTTGTAATGTCTCTCTCTCCATCATCCGTCGTCGTTTTGTGTCCGTCCTTTCCGTTCATTTGTTTGTTTGCGGGTCGCTCTCCGTTTGGTCCACCGCGCTTTAGCGGCCGCCCCGCGACCGTTCCAGTCGTGGTTACAACACTTCTATTCCAGTTGGGCATAGTGCGCATGTGGAAGTCATACCAAAACATGAAAATTTTACTAGAAGCTATCAGTAGAATGACTCTCAATGGCAGATTTGTGGTGACTTGAAAGTGGTTGCACTGCTATTAGGTATGCAGTTAGGATATACTAAATATTGCTGCTTTCTCTGTGAATGGGATAGCTGAGCTCGTGCATCTCATTACAGTAAACATGGATGGCCCACCAGAAAATCTCTTCAACCAGGTATAAAGAACAATAAGAGTAAACCTCTAATAGACCCTAAAAAGATTCTGCTCCTGCCCTTGCACATCAAGTTGGGTCTCATGAAAAACTTTGTTAAGGGAATGAACAAAGATGGTGATGCGTTTAAGTACTTTAGGCAAAAATTCCCTTACTTAAGTGATGCCAAAGTAAAGGAGGGCATCTTTGTAGGCCCACAGATTTGAGAGCTTTTTGGAGACCACGCTTTTGGTGGAATCATACAAGGTGATGAGAAGCAAGCATGGGAATGTTTTAAGACAGCCTGTTTACAGTTCTTAGGGAACAAAGGAGCAATAAATTAGAAGATTGTAGATAACATGTTGTCATCTAATGAAAAACTTGGTTGCAACATGTCACTGAAAATGCAATTCTTACATAGTCATCTTGACTTCTTCCCTAAAGGTGGTGGTGCAGTAAGTGATGAACATGGGGAGCGATTTCAACAAAATATTGCCATATTTGAGAAGCGGTATGCCAGAAAGTGGAGCCGTACTATTTTAGCAGATTACTGCTGGATTGTCATAAGGGAATTTCCCGAGTATGTGTATAAATGTCAAGCCAACCAAAAGTGGTCATCATCTGAATTTATCTCTGAACAAAATATGTAATTGTATATATTGTACATATGGACATTTAACATTTATAATCTTTTATATACATTTGTGACCAGTTAATTTATATATTTTCTTTTGTGCTTTAGACAGTTCTGGTACAAAGTAGACTTACAAAGTATTTTCATTCATGTAATAATATCTTCATTTTTTCTTAAAATTTTATTTTTGTACTTCCAGAATGGCACTGAAATTTACCAATGCATAACACATAACACAATTCAAGTAATTATTCACTTAAAATTTGTTATGCTGAATCTTGGAACATGAGTTAATATTTAGTTAGTGAGTTATTTATACAAAAATGTAGATTACTTTTTTAAAAAACTAAATATTTATGAAGATGATGATTTTGTATCATTTTATACTGAAATAAACATAACTAGCTCAAAATCATGCAATTTACACACTTTCACATCAAATTTGTTGTTCAGTGTTATTTTTCTCCTCTTTTTATCTATTGACAGTGCTGTCTCATAAACATACAAAAAATAAAAGAACCAGCATTTAGTAAATTACAGTACTTTTAAAATTCATATTTCTTTGTGAAAAATGAAGGAATCATCTTCACGTATGATCATGAGCAACACAAAGAACAGATTAAATATGTCAAATTATGGAACAACACTACATTTTCAAAATCTCTGTTTGATGAAGTTGTTACAACAATATCTACACATACCAACATTAAACAGTCTTTGAATATTTACCCAAGAGATGAAATTCCAAACAGCTCCAAGTTCTAAATTTTTATTGGCTACAGAGTAAGCATAAACCAGTCAGTCACTGACAGCTGAAATCTCAAGAGATGTTCAGTCAGTGAATTGACAGGCTAAGAAAGATATGGTATCATGAAGAAAATTAACTTGGACATTCTTCCAACTAGAGCTCCACAAATACTTAAAAAAAGGTATAACTTTGGATGCTGCTCTTTTTGTAATATAACTACTGCCATGGACAGTATCTATAATTTATTACAGGCAGCTCAACTCAAAACTTTCTGGAACATGAAACAATTATGCTACAGATTCATTATGTGCAACACTAGGTTTTATACTGCCAAAGACTATAGCGTCTCACATACACATACGTCACTGAAGTTCGAGTAAGAATCAGACAACAGAATATGATCATTGGTTATCAACTGACTTGCCATGATCTGCACTGAAGGATCACACTGGCCTTCAGTTTCTTCATAGTTTATTTGTTCAGTGGTAACATGCCAGAAAACTAATCCAAAGGTCTGGGAGTCAAACCCCTGTGAGTCCTATGATTTTAATCTGCCGCCTTTCACTTCTTCCACATCTAGGAATGTTTGATAGAGTGAAAAATGCTGAGTTGCACCATGGTTCGGAGTCCACATAAAACTGTATGTACTGCTATAACTGGACTTGGGTCAGTGTGAAGGTCAGAGAAAGGTAAGGGCATAAAATTTCCAATAGGCCCATGGTTAATAAAGCACTGAGTTCTTTAAACCAACCTTCAGGTGATGGCAGTTTTTCTCTTACTACACGAAAGAGTACAGACAGTGTCAGTCTTGTAACTATTCTACAGTCTTTTGACTACTATGAGGATGAGATTTATGTCATTTGTGATGTCAAATTTATTTTATATTTTCTTTAGCTCACATGCATCACTACTGCAGCCCACACTACATTTTTGACTAATTCAAGAAGGCCAACCATTAACTTCCATCAAAACTCTGTAATCTGGTAATACCATATTGTTTAGTACGATAAAACAAAGTGATTTAAAAGCCAAATTAAATATTAGCACATGATTCACTCTCTTCAATGGTCCTCTACTAACCATTACACCGCAAAGAAACATGGTCATCCAGAGTACATTGCATACCCATATATTTATTGGTGTTCTGAGATTAACATTTCTTGACATTATACACTATTTTTAATGGTCTGCAGGAGTCATTAGCATACTACATTCATGGAGCTGCAAATTTCACACACACTTATGCCAAAGTACTGAATTCAGAAATTATTACTATCTTCTGCTCTGGAAGAGTGTGCGTTTTAACTGCACGCAACAAAATCTGATCAAGAAGAATTTATCTCAAATGCTAATATTGTGTTATGTCGACAATTATTCACCAGGCTATTCAAAATAACAACAACAACGACAACAATCATCATCATCATCATCATCATCAGTAGTAGTGGTAGTAGTAGTAGTAGAAGTGGTAGCAGCAGAAGCAACAGCAGCAGCAATGACAAGTCAATAACAAGTAAGTACTAAGAATATGAAGATATGTTTTCCACAGAAATGCATTTTAGTTATGTAATCACTAACTCTCCATCAGGTAATCAGTTCATAGTACACTTACATGATTGTATAAGAATAGGCATTAGCTCCGAGATGTTCTCATTGTCATGTGTCAGTAAAGATGGTTCAAATGGTTCTAAGCACTATGGGATTTAACTTCTGAGGTCATCAATCCCCTAGACTTAGAACAACTTAAACCTAATTAGCCTAAGGACATCACGCACATCCATGCCCAAGGCAGGATTCGAAACTGCGACCGTAGCGGCCACGTTATCTGGACTGAAGCACCTAGAACTGCTCGGCCATCACGGCTGACTGTCAGTAAAGAGTCTTACTTTACATAATATGTAACTTCAAAAAAGTACAAAGTATTTTATGCAAATAACTGCAACAAGCTGTGTATTGTTTTGTGTTATTGAATTCTTAGTTTTGCTCTTTCTTGTGGAGCATACATCACCTGGAAGCCCAATGTATGGCCCATAATCTATGCATGCAAAGTCGATATTCACATTAAACTTTCTATGACACCTATATTTGTTGACTTTCTTCTGTTTGTTGGAATGCACACGAACAATGGTAAAAGCAATGATAGCCAACCCAAAGTGTTCAGTAGTCACAAAAGGAAGAAATGATGTCAATTTTCACTATTTATTGATGAGTTGTTACATTTCCTTTCCACTTAAAATACTTTAAGAGGAGCAATTTATGCCATGATGTAAATGACACCCTCCCCTCATCAAATATTTTTCCTGCAAAGGGCCACGAAATAGTGTAATACGGTGTATGTGTGTTTATAACAACTTGTTATCAAAACAAATAAATGAAATTTTAGGTACCTATCAGCATCATGTCTACTGTTCAGTTTTGCTTATGGAAAAAGAGTTTTGCATTAAGTTCTATTATAAACTCTCTCCTATCATAAAAACATTTCAAAATCAGCTGAGATTCTCAACATCATGTGTTACTTCCACACACTACTGTTCTTCCTACATAAAAAAGTAAATGTTAATTGCAAACATTTTGGAAGGACAAAGAAAAACACACAAATAAATAATTGTCGACAAATAACCAGTAACAATTAAAACAATGAAACACATTTCAATGAATTTCCACAGGTCAAATCTGAATGACCACCAATGTCATTTGTACTGTGATTTACTCCAGAATATCTCTATGTTATTCACATTACACAATGTTCACAAAATAAGAAGTTATATTCTGTAGATTCTGTTGCTACAGACAAGTTTAACAAGAAGAGAAACACACACCCTAAGCAATTTTGTTTTCCCCATGGATAAAATGCTTCTAGTTGTGCAAGCTACAAGACTCAGCAAAAAGTCAGAACAAAGTGATAGTTCCTCAGCAAATGTTCCATTTAATACAGTTTCAGTCCAGTAAATATGAAGCACTGAATTATCAGTCATTTACATATGACTTAATACAAGCCAACTAGCAGTTAAACATCTTTCAAATATATTTTCTTTTATTACTGAATAAAACATGCAACATTATGTATAAAAAGAACTGCAACACCTGTCCACTTGCCCAATAGTGTTAATGACCTGAACTACCCTCATTCTATTTGTGTGTTTCTGAGAGGCAAATAAGAATAACTAAAAATAAACTGCTATGTATAAAGAGACGGTGAACAGAGAGACCAGTTGTTAGAAGGCTTTCAGTAGCTAACCTCACCTGGCCTACTGACTGCCATGACCAAAGTCTGCTACCGTGTGCTGAGTGCTTCTCCAGAATAGCTAACTTGCTGATGCAGATTATTTCAGGAAATCACCTGTTTAACTAACCTCTTCACTAAACAGTTTCAAGTACAACTATTTTAAACCCATAGCTACACTAATGAGATGTTGAGCTATTTGTATCAAACAGTTTCAGAGCTGAATCACTCTTATGCTTCCATTATCAGTTAAGGTTCTGTGGTACAGTATTTTGTGCATCACAACACCAAAAACACTTAGTCATCAGATGCACATGGCACTATTATTGTATCAGACTATCCACCTGAAGAGCTGCCAAGGAAATGACCTAATTTTAAACACACACACACACACACACACACACACACACACACACACACACACACACACACACACAGCAATGGGTCCCACTTCTTTGGCACTGTTTCAGCTGCAAGGAAATGCATAACAAACAGTACCTTCCCACAAAATACTGAAAATCTGGTGAAGCTAAGACCACCAGTAAATGCATACACATAATGGATGAAAACTTGCTACTAAATATGCATACATATACTAACAAATTTCATGTTAAATTGTTATTTATTCTGTTTGGAGATATTTCATACTATTTTTGCACAACAATTATTTGTACACTTCAGTTTACAATTTGTAAGGAAGGCAAAATAAACACACTGACATGACAAAATAATTACACAATAAATATCTGACTATTTTGTAACTACAATAAAACAAACTTTACTGCATAGAGTATATTACTACTTTTAAAGAACCTTCTGATTTGTGTTACATTCAGGAATGCAATTTTCAAAAAGTAACGTATGTCACTTTATTTGGAGAGTTTCAGACATTTGTACTATTTTATAGAAAGACAAATGAATCTCTTATATATTCCCGTTATTTAGGGCAACTTTCTCTTAATGGAAAATGTCAAAAGCAGGACACACGCTGACAGGAGAGAAGCTGCAGCAACATACAATGGACCATTAAGCTGAACTTCTCTTTGCATGAAAAAGCACCAGAAACAATAGCTTACAAACTATGAGGAAAAGCACTTTGAAAAGGCACATGGTCCACATATGAGATATTAACAAGTTTCAATGCATGTTAGTAGTACTAGATGATATTCAGGTAATCATCACATATTGAACAGTTATATCAGTAAAGTATTTTTTTCCACAGTGTCACTTATTCATACAATATTATATTACCTAGATAAAAGATGTGTCTAGGTTTTATATCTTATAAAAATAAGTCTCCAAAATAACAAGATGCTTGTATCTTTACTTGCTTTTAATAAATTCAGTTTCTAGGAATTCAGTAAATTAACTGAAATTTGGTGCTGTGGAATCTCTAACATCTAACTGCGCAATTAGTCAAAGTTGTGCATTATATCTACATTCAGCGAGATTTTCCTCCAGCAATATATACTGCAAGGAACATTACTATTAATACAAGGATGATTTTTTGTTGTTATATAGTGTGTGTATTTTTCAAATGTATCTGCTAAATATTTGATTTAATATGTTGCAATGATTATTGAAACCCCTCAAGCAGATAATGGTATCAGTCAGTTATGATACAAAAAATGATATGTTGAAATCTAATTAAGAAAGATCAAACAGCACGTAGCAGCTGTATTACAGTATATATTAATAGAAATTGTATCTATATTGTGTGTTATTTTCAATTTGAAAAGCATTTTATCTCCTGATGTATGTAACAATCTGACAATTTTTCTCTTATGTATTCAAAACACTACAGAGTTACTGGGAATGCTAACCTTTCCCATCTTTCACAATATTTTTTATTTAGACGGCACATACATAAATAACGGAGGCACATTATGGAAGGAGGAAAAGGCCAGTGCCTTCATTATAAAAACTGGTGTTATGTTGGTGGTGTTCATGGTACAAACCTTTTCACCTACGCTACAAAATACTACTACTGTGATTTATTTACTATTATGTTTGTCATGTCTGAAAGAGAGAGAAAATTTCTTTTGTGCAAACTTTTTAACTACAGTAGCTGAGGTAAACTGGAAACAGAATCACATGCAAAGCAATTCTTATAGATCTGCTAGGTATCTTATGAGAAAACTTTTCTAGCCTAAAATGATTCTTTGAATTGTCATACTGATCACTACAGATCCAAATAGCACAGTACACAGAAATTTGGATTTCTCCAAATAAAGTGACTACTAAACAAAGAAAAGAAAATTCAATTTGAAAGTGATGTGGCAGACATAACAATGTAAAATAAAAGGGCAACAAAATGCTGCTGAACCTCATAACTACACATTTTAGGCATTATAAATACAGTGTGTGTGTGTGTGTGTGTGTGTGTGTGTGTGTGTGTGTGTACTAGATGTAGGATAATACTGAATGGTGATTATAAAATTAAATCCCTTTGAAACAGTAACAGAATTATCTTCACGAATGTAGCATGTATGAATACCAAAATATTGCACATGCACAAGGCATTTGTATAGGTACTTTGGTCTAAGCAGAAACTGATATGAGACCAACCTCTAACAAATTAACATTTAGCTTCTGCAACATACTGTGTGTAGTTCTCTATCTGCCAGCTTCTCCAGCTGATCCTCAATGTGTATTTTATTCACAGTCAAAACTAAAGATTACACAAAATATGAAAGAACTAAAGAATATAATCATATAACAGACTCAGGATTACAGTGCTCACAGAAAGTTAAATTCTATTTCTCCAACACAGAAAAGCAACAGTTTATTGAATTACAATTTTACAATGATAAAAACATAGAAAGGAAAGTTAATTACTCATGGTGAACAGACTAAGATAAAATCATCTACATATGTGTATGAAATGGTTATTGCATTTTTACACTAATCCCTGAATTATAAAACCAGAGAAATCTTTGAGGATAGAGTAAATATTCATTCAAAAACAATATCTGCAGGAATGAGCAGCCCAATGTGGAAGATAAGTGTTACAAAAGCCACAGAGGGCCACAAAAATTTGTTCCCAAAAACTCAACAATACTGTCTCTTTAAATACAGTATTTACATGTTGGGGTGTGCTGGAAATTGTTTAACAGTTCTTCAAAACTTTGACAGTTCCTGAAGAAGTTAAACATTACTATTCTAACAATACAAAATATATACATGTAGTTGTATAAGTGTTCTCAATTTTACATTAACGTCTTTAGCAAAATAATATTGTACAGCGTTAACATCCACTCCTTGTGAAACATTCCTCAGTCTTAAAAAAGGCTTAACTCAATTTAATAGTGAATCACTTGCTCTCAAACTACCAACACACCCCTAAATCGAACTGGACTATGTATACAACATAAGAAACAATTCACATACAGATTTTCGGCACAAATATCATACTCACCTTCCACGCATTTTGTAAATTTGACTAGTATCACTGCAATACATGTGGTGCATGGGCTCAGTTAGTCTCACAGCCTCTTGGAAATCCCAACTTCCCAGTTATGGCAGTGCTTCATTGGGATAACCTATTTGACTGAGCCCACTTGCCCTCAAAGCAAAGCGTCTAGTACAACTCCTGTGAGTCAGTGGATGTCCTCCAGCGAGAGCTATATCTCTATGCAACTTGCAAAGCTCGGTAACTTTTGATTACTTTTAACAAATATCAACAAACTCATCACCAAGGTCAACTTTTATATATTATTTTTTCTTAAAGCTATGAAAAGGATGATTTCTCTGGAACTGAATTAACATTTCCCATTCACCCTTTACCAATTGATCATTGGCAGAGTGAAAATATGGGCGTTAGCTGATGAGGATATAGTGGCAGATGAAGATGGTGATGACACTTTTATCAGCTGTAGCAGTGACAATGCTGGAATCTTGGGTCACAGCAATGGGGGCCGGCGATCAGTCTACTTCATCACTTTCTACAAAGTGCGATCGAACTTCCAAATGAGATGCTAGGTCCAAAACTAGATGATGTAATGCAGGGTGATCAAGTAAATCACCATCAGGCAAAGGTGGCTGGCTACGTGGCCTTAACTGCCTCCCCTGTGAAGAAAAGAAAAGAAAACTTTTAATTTTAAAAATGACATATTTCTTGATTTTGAGACAGATATTTTTGTGTGTGTGTGTAGGGGGGGAGGGGGGGGGGGGGAGGGAGGGAGGGAGTGGCAGCTGGGGGAACACATTATTTCACAGATTTTATGTGAAGGAAGAAGAGGACACACACATTTGCCACAAGCCATCAAAATACTGGTAAATTAACAGCAGCATATGGACAGCAGTTAATCACAATGTGTCACTTGTATTAAACGGTGGCAAATACATAAAGGAAACATATTCAAAGCACTGGGGTGCTATATGTCCAGATGGAATGACCAGCAATCAACAAACAAGTCAGATGACTGGAATGCTTATTTAGTTATAGTTTCACAAAGTTATATAAAAATCAGTGTGAGAATAAGAATGAACAAAAACATGTGTGGCAGCAGAAATAAACAGCTAACAAGAAAGAGCACCCGTTGTTAAAAATTATACAGCAGTTCTGGAAAGAAACAAATGATCACTCAATGGCAAAATCAAAAACAGGTAGGGGGTGGAAGGAGGGGGGAGGGGGGAGGGGGAGGGGGAGAGGGAGAGGAGGGGGGGGGGGGTAGAGAGAGAGAGAGAGAAATTCAAAATAAGTAAATAAAAGTATCTTAATAAATTTTAGGTCTCAGTGAAAAACATACATTAAATAAAAAGATTAGAGTAGAGTCAAAAATTGAAACGTAAAGCTAAGAGAGTGACAACAAGCTGAAAACCATCTTCATATCTGAATTATCATCAAACAAATACAAAAAATTATAAGTGTTTTAATATCCTGGTCACACATATGTCTCTAGAGATGGAGTACAGGTCAGTTGGATAAGACTGAGGAAGGAACAAGTCCAGAATGTAAATTCTCTTAAATGTGAATAGAAATGAGGACAAATGAGGGGGCATAGGAGAGAAGAGATTCGATTAACAAGCAATAGCAATGACAGAGAAAGAAAATGATTGATAAATAATAAGTGTGTGTGTGTGTGTGTGTGTGTGTGTGTGTGTGTGTGTGTGTGTGTGTGTGTTCACAGAATTTTCTTTGTTCCTGCTGTTCATATTTATTCATTTAATTTTCCTTCCCATGGATTGCTTATGTTTCAAAATTCCTGTTGTCCCCAGATCATCTTTTATTTTCCACTACTTTATTCAGCATGGGTTGCGAAGGAGACTTCATGAAATTTGCCAACAAATGACCTAAAGTCATAATACAGGTCCATGATCACTATGTCACTAGTTACCATAATTTTCCATCCCGACTACTTTTGGTTACAAGCAATTGAAGGCAGAAAATTTGGTTAATGCCTGAAGACTGCTAACACCCATCATTAGATACACTTGGGAAACACTAGTTCACATGAGTGGTTATTCCTTTTTACGACTACTGAGCACGTTCAAATCAGGAACACAAAACAACAAAATTAATTTTTTTCAATGGTAATTATCATATCGCTCAACTCTGCGAGATCATACATCAATAACGAATTTTAATACCTAATGTGCACAGAATATGCAGGCAACATACTTATGGTGCAGGAAAACCCTTACTAGAACTTCAATGCGCTGGACCAGTCAGTATCAATGGCACTGACATTAACTTCCAGTAACCAGACAACCTGGATGGTAGCATGATCCTTGCCAGGCTTGGTCTGAACATCGCCTTAGTCTCACTAACAGGGAGTCAACATAGTAGTGCTTACCATGTGGGTTCCACAGTAACACTCATTTGTGTTTACAAGGATTACATCTACCAGAAAACTTCCAATTTTAACTATAGTGACATCAACTTTGTGTTGGAAGATTATGATTGCCATGGTGTACATGGGGCTACCGGGTGACCAGAAATCATGGCTCTGTATTGAAGCACAGGAAAGTTACATTACCTACAATTAATTCACAACAGCAAAGTGTGATTCTCCTCTAACAGTGGTAGGTGGACGTGAAGATACAATCCTGACTTTCATTCTCTCTTCTGAGATGGCAACACAATGGGAGAACTGTGCGAGTGAGCTCAAAACACACACACACACACACACACACACACACACAAAACATTTTCTTAGCTTTGGAACAAAACCAGAGTAGGTATTGTTTAAGAGGAGATTCAATTTCAGTAAATCCAACTGAAAATGCTTCGAGTAAGGACACGACAACTTCATTGGCCTCATCAAATTTCATGAAGGTGCATATCAAGAGAGGGTATGACAGAGTATTTCCCAATATGGTTCAAGACTACAAATGTTAGCTTTAAAACTTCCAAGATGGGGCTTGGCTCGAAGCATTTAATTTGCTGCATGATGACTGTTTAAGAAAATAATAAATAAACCTGTCACGTGAAAACGTGTTCCAATGGTGCAAAACCTGTCACGACTTTTTAGAAAAAGTAATTCAACAGCCAGTGTGGAAGATTTTATTCATCACATGCAACTTTGGCTGCAGTTGCCCGACCTCTAAAATAATATTTTCAAAGCCCTCTACCAGAGCCTGGACATGATGAACAGCTGTGTTACCAACAGATTCAGAAGACATGGAAGGAAAGTGAGGCTGGTTACCTAGTTAAAGCCAGGAAGGGAACAAATGACCCAAAAATTTTCAACCTGTGTCACTACACTGCCAAATGACTGATACTCCACCAAAATAGAAAAATCCTGTAAGAGAAATTCACTCACTACAAGCAGGATTCCAACTATAAAAAGCAGGTACTGGCCAGTTACTAACCCCGACAACTTATTGTGGATGGCTTGTAACGAGAATTATACGTATAAGAATTTTTTTTCTTTATGAATTTGGATAAATTAATAATAGCAATGTGTTGAATTTCTTTTTCGATTCTTTTCGTGTCATGTTAAAGAAACTGTGAGTAACTTTTGAAACGAATATTATTTATGTTAGATTTCAAATAATGTGGTAATCAAAGGAAAGTGTATTTAATGATAAAACAACTGTAAGATGTGAAAATTGTAATTTATACACTTGGTCCATAAGTAGGTAATGCATTAGGATATGTGTAGTAGAAAACCTGTGGTGAATACCCTACCTGTAGGGGAGCGAGAAAAGGTGGAGGCAGGCGAGGCGGGAAAACGCACACTGGGCGCGGTTCGGCACAACGGGCACAGTAACACAGTCGGAGGCGAGCAACAGTCGGAAGTACACGTACTGTACCGAGGAGGCTACTCAGGAAAAGTGGATTCCATTGAGCCTCGGATGAACCGATTCCGACGACTACTTGGCATGGCTATATTCTGAGGCACAAAATTGGAAAGATTACGACGCTAAGAAGATGGAAAGTGCCGATGTTGTGTGAGCCTTAGCCGTGCTTGCATGTGTGCCGTGCGGCCCGCTATCTCGCTGCCCGCCAACCGCCGCACCGACTTGCACAGGTCAAACATTTATTTCATCTTTAGAAGTGTATCTGTGTGGACCAGTGTCGAAACTGTTTCTAATGGTTCAATAATAACGTGACTTTCACCAGAATTGCTTTAGCCATGACTTATCCTGATCACTGACCTAGACAGGATCCTTACCTCGTATTGTGCAATCCGAGTATCCTAAACTGAAAGTTTAATATTTGTGTTAATGAAAATTATCAGCAGATTAATCTATGCCATAAAGGAATCTATAGTTCTGTGGGCTGTTGCAAATATTGGTAAAGAACAAAAGAGTTTTTGTTGGATTGAGTTAGCGATGTTATTTAATTAATTTGAGACAGAAATAATGACAGTCAAATTATTCAGAAGTAAGACAAAAGAGTAGTTATCCAGAGATTGATAATTTTGTGTGTTATTTTGCCTTCAGTACTAGATAGTTTCAGAATAACGACTATAACAGTTTCAGGGCCTCCCCCTTTTGCTCTTGTTCATTCGTTCAAACCTTGATGTGTACTGATCAAATTTGACCAGTAAAGATAAATTCTATATTAATCCTAAATGTATTAGAGTTTTTCCATTATTCATAGTAATATTGTGTGTGTACTTTTAAGATTGTCGACGCTAGGGCAATCTATGCCCGATTTCAGTCTGCTCAACATACAAAATGCAGTTCGTAGTAATCATTACTGTGTGGGGTTGTGTAAATGTAGCTCGTCCAAATTAGTACCAAAAAGAGAAAACTTTAGTTCAGTGGATTTTTCGGGTTCCAAACTTTGCCATATAACGCATCATTACTACGTGTTACTATGCTTGTACATGCACCCACTTGTACAAGGAAAGACTCACTAATTGCCTAAGTAGGCTGGCGACCGAATTGTTAATTATAGGTAGCATTTACTGTGTATGCTTCTTGTCCATGCGAAAGAATAATTATACTGTACATTTACTTGATGCATCACTGTGGTTATTGACTGAATATAAGTCCGATCTTGCTTCTATTAGGTACACGCAGTCAACTAATGTACTAAAATCCTTGTTTATAAGGTGAAGCCCGTGAACTTATTACAGTACAGGCTTTATATAGCTAACCTACGTCCGAGTAGGGCGGTAGTGTTACAAGTGGCTTCCCGGTGACAGGACATCCATCTGTTGTCGGTTACAAATTAATGTAAATACCGAACAGTGGATGTTCAGTGGCACGAATAGCAATAAAGTTCAGAAAAATAAACTACAGTGTGAGTCAAGTATAATAGTGTGGTATAGTTGGCATTTAGTATGGACAAGAACGTAGACGGGGTAGATGCGCCGAGCGAAATGGAGAATGCGGCTGGCAGTAGCCGGAGTTTACGCGGCCAGGTAACAGATGGCGTTAGCGGAAGACAATTGGCGTACATACAATACCACGAACATGTCAATGAACAGATTGAAAGGTTGAGATCGCCTCGGACACAGCAAGGAAGAAAACAGGAAGCAGAGGGTGACTTTGTAGATGATAGTGGGTATGTGAATGAATCCACTGACATGTTTGATTCTCCACAGATAAAGAAAGAACCGAAAGAAACTTTTGAAGTAGGATCGGAAAACACCGATTCCGTAGAACAAAACAGTGTGAAAATTTTAAGCATAAACGATTTATTTGAACAATTAACCAAACAAATTTCAGGACAGAATGAGCAGATCAAAACACAGAATGAGCAGCTTAAAACACAGAATGAGCAACTTCAAAAACAAGTCAGCAATCAGGTTAATCAGCTCAAAACACACGTTGCAGAGCAGCTCAAAACACAGAGTGATCAGATTAAAGCACAGGTCGAAGGACAGGGAATTAAAATTAGTAAACAAATAGAACAGGTAGAACAAAAAGTGGGTAATTTAAGTTCTGTGGTAAATACTCTGAAATTTGAAATTGATACCATTAACAAAAATATGGATACTATGCAGGAGGAAATTGGTAACATTAATAGTAGATTTGATGTTGAAATTTTCAACATCCAAGAGAAAGTAGAACCTCTGGTTGAAACTAAGGTAGACGAAAAAGTTTTCGGTCTTAAAACTGAGGTCGTAAACGAATGTCAACACGGGATATCGCAATTGAAAAAGGTAGTTTCAGACACTGAAAGGGATTTAAGTAAAAAAGTAACCGGATGTGTTCAAAATTGTGAACAAAATACTACGAAAATTCAAGGCAGAATTTTCGATCTGGAGAGCAAAATTAAAGATAGGCCTGGTGTTGTCTGTAATGGCACACCAATTACGAAGCTGTTAGAAGGTGAGGAACGCTTCGATCCAGCCAAGAAACATAACGGGTGGCATCCGTTAGATTTTATTAAAAATTGCGAGAGAGTATTTCCTGAGCACTTGTCTGATCAGGAAAAGGTAAACGTAGTAATTAGCGCCTTAGCGGGTGATGCTAAGCGCTGGGGAATAAATTTAAATACCGAACGGATGACGTTCGAGGAATTTAGGCAGAGATTTACGGAAGAATATTGGTCTGAACAAAAGCAGGACCATTTATGGCGCGAGTTTATCATGGCCAAACAGCATGATAACCGGGGCAGGAATTCTTTGAAAGATTTCTGCGAGCATTGGTACCGGAAATTGACGCATTTAAGAGGTCGAAGATCAGATTCAGAAATTATCTGGGAGCTATATAAAAAGCTTCCAGAAGATTCAAAGAGGTTTGTAGGAAGCAATCATCGCAGCTTCCAAGCATTTCTAGAAAGGGTCGAAGATGAAGACCATTGGCGCGAAAGTCGTGCCAATTATCAAAATTTTGGTAACCGTAATAACCGACACAATGACGAACGAAACGACGGCGATGGATTTCGCGTCAATGTAATACAGAGAGGAAGAGGCAGAGGAAGAGGCAGAGGAAATAATCCAGGTCGCGGTAGAGGGAATACCGCGCAAAATAATAACCATGCGGGAAACTAATTTCCGCGAACGTTGCGGGCCAAACGGAAGCGGACAATACATACCGGCCCCGATTCAAGAAAAGATACCGGACCGACCGTAATGTAATGAGACAGGCTAGGGACGAGCATGGAACGCCACGACGTGTTGTGGCGAAACAAGCGTCAGGTGCGAGCCAGAATGAATCATCGCTGCTGCACAGAGCGCTACATATTAACAGGCGAGTGGAGCATCAGAGGGCAACGGCCCAGCCTAGCCGAACATCTGTTCGGAAAGAAGCCGCTAGCAATACGGCAGCAGTAGGTACGAACATAGCAGTCAGAGCTAATGAAAATTTTACGAGTAATAATTCCGTGGCAAAGGAAACAATAATTGAAACTGTGAGTACACAGAGAGATGCGGTTAGCAGTGTTTGCAATGAGATAAAAGGCGAGGATGAACTAGCAGAAGTAACTGATTGGCGTGTGCAGATCGATGATCTGTACAAGGGCCTAAAGCAATGTGAGTGGGAGGATTTTAAAAGGGAGTATGAGGCGAAGAAATTAGTTGGTGGAAAGAGAGATAGTAGGGACGTCCATAAAGTGACGTGGCCCGAATTGGAAGAGGAGAGAATAAATAGCGCCGCGCAAAGTACGCGTGCCACCAATAGGACGCAGATTAATGATAGGAAGGATTTGGAGGATGAAATCCTCAGCATTGACGAAGAAATAACTTCTGCTAACAGTCCGCCAATAGTGCAAGCTGCTACCGAGAGGCACCGTGTAGAAGGGGTAGATGATTACCTGAAAGTAATTAAAGTCCACGAGGATTACACCGAATATGAAGTCACAGTGGATGTGAATAAAGCTGAGGATGAGGCCGTTTTGCCAAAAGAGGAGATTGAATTAAAATCTAAACCTGACGACAATACAGAGGAAGAACTTAGTGCCTGTCTCAGAAAAGCTTTTATGTTAGAACCTGAAAGCGATCCGGAATGGTCGGGTTCCGACGATAGTTCGGATGATGAAAGATACATAAATATAGACGAAAATGAATGTACTAACGCTCCCTATTGTGCAAAAGTAGCGTGCTTAAGTGAATCTGATGTTGAGGAAGAGTGTAGTGATGACTCTAGTGAAGATGAATTTTCAGGTGTAGAGGAAAATGAATATACTTTTACTGAAAGAGGGTATGAGAAAATCAGTGAAGATAAAGGGGACACAGTTAATTGCGATATTGTGCCTAACGATGACGACGTATCAAAACAAAATCCAGACGTTGAAACAGAACAAAGAAAGAAAGAGCCACCGGATGACTCAGGATTTATTTCGCGAAGAGTTCAGGTAGTGAATGACTTTGAACTTCCGGAACCCAAGAAACCGCCAGATATATGTGAAGTGAATATTAAAAGCATATCTTGGGATGATGTTATTGTCGACCCGGATTTGCTCAAGGAAGACCACGGTAATGAAAAACATTCGACGGTTAAACAAACTATAATACCAATTGAAATTTATAACGTGGAATTGCAAGTACTTCTTGATACTGGGTCTCAGATAAGTGCAATTTCTCAGTCATTTTTTGAACATATTTGTGATAAGCCTGGGCTAGTAATTATGTCAGTGACAGGTGTAAAAATTGTTGGTGCAACTGGTAAGGCTAGCAAGCCGGTAAAGAACCAGATTTTGGTTGAATTTAGTATAAAAGGACAAAATTTTGAACATGATTTCTTGGTTGTGCCAGACTTGAGTACTGAAATGATTTTGGGGATAGATTGGTTGGATAAAGAAAAGGTTATTATTGACTGTAGCCAGGGAGTGATCAAAATAAATAGTACATTTAGGAATTTGGAATTAAATTTTGAGGAAAGTGGGAAAGTGTTTCATTCAGAAATCGATTCTTTGTTGTTGGAGATCGACCAAGGGAATGATGGATTGACAAACAAGTACGAGGTGTACCATGTCCAGAGATTATTAAATGAGAGTGACCAGCAGGGGCAGGAATTTAAGGTAATGGTGGAAAATTTAGAGGGAATATCTCCCGAACAGAAAGCAGAATTACTTGAAATTTTAGATAGTAACCACCCCGTATTTTCGGACAAGCCTGGCCTAGTTAAGAATTTTGAATACCAGATTGAGACCATAGAGCATAAACCTTTCTTCGTAAGACCGTTTTCGATACCCATATCAAAGAGGCAGGCTGTTCAAGTGGAAATAGATAAAATGATAGAGTGGGGGGTAATCGAACGAAGTAGCAGCGAGTATAACAGTCCCCTTATCATAGTGAACAAAAGGGATGGGGGAGTGAGAGTAGTTATCGACGCTAGAACTTTGAACAAAATTGTAAAGAAGGAAATAGACAGACCTGAAAATCTGGACGAAATGCTCCAAAAATTTTATAACGTAAAGTATTTAACCAGTCTGGATATGACAGCCGGATACTGGCAAATCCCATTAAGTAAAGAATCCCGTAAATACACCGCTTTTCTATTCGCCGGGAAATGCTATCAGTATAAAGTAGTGCCGTTTGGGCTTAGCACTTCTGTGGCAGTATTTATTAGGACACTGGACTTTGTGTTAGGGAGAGAACTGAGTTCCCGGCTAACCATTTATGTAGATGATTTACTGATTGCTACAGAAGCATGGCAAGAGCATTGCGAGTTGTTGCGGAAAGTTTTTGTTGCTCTACAAGCAGGGGGCATGACACTTAAGTGGAAGAAATGTGAATTTGTGAAATCAGAAATAAAGTTTCTGGGGCACATTATTACTACAAATGGCATTGGCAAGGATCCGGAAAAGTTAAGTGCAATATCAGGATGTCCGGCTCCTAGAAATAGAAAACAGTTGAAAGCCTTTTTAGGTTTATGTGGGTTCTATAGAAAGTTCGTCAAGGGGCAAGTTTTTAATAGTCCTCATCTGAATAATTTACTTAAGAAAAATAGTGCTTTTGTGTGGACTGAAGGGTGCATGAGAGATTTTGAAAAATTGAAGAACGAACTTTTGAATGACAATGTTTTGCATCACCCCATACTATCAGAACCTTTCCATATGAGTACTGACAGCAGTGCTTATGGAATTGGTATAGAAGTTTTCCAAGAAATCTGTAATGATAAAGAAATCGAACACAGGACTATCGCATTTGCAAGTAGAACTCTAACAAAATACGAGAGGAACTACACTATTTCGGAAAAGGAAGCTAAAGAAATTTAGAAATTATCTGTGGGGCCATAAGCTCATTATACATACTGACCACAAAGCTTTAACTTTTCTTAAAGATTGCCGTTTACTTAATGGTAGGCTGACTCGTTGGGCTTTGTACCTACAACAATTTGATTACGATATTTGCTATGTTAAAGGTACTGAGAATTATGTGGCAGATGCTTTATCTCGATTGCCTAATGGTATGAGTGAAGTGCCAAATGAAAATGGTGAAGAGAGTACTTTTCAGATAAGGTATATGAAAGAGGTTTCAGGAAAGAGGAAAATGGAGCAGATATGTAAAAATATGAGATACCATCAGAATGAGGATTCAACCTGGAAATCAGTGAAGGTAAATTTTGACAGTGTACAGCATCCTCAAATTAAGAAATATTACAAAATATTTAAAGGCATTTTATATAGGAGGAAAGATTTAGCCACTGAGGAATGGAGAGAAATGGTGTGGAGGTTAAATATATCTCAGCTTATCATCCTGCTAGCAACCCGGTTGAAAGGTACATGCGAGAAATAGGGAGATTGTGTAGAACATACTGCAGTCACAATCATAGAGCCTGGGGCAGATTTATATCGGATTTTGAGAATGTCATGAACACATTACATCATGAAACTACAGGATTTCCACCGGAAGAAATTTTGTTAGGCAGAAATAGTAAAAGTTTAATTGAAGAAAAACTAGAGTTTCCACCTTGTACAAGTTTGGGATTGGATCAAAAGAAAGAATTGGTGATAAAAAGGGCAAAGCAAAAAGCTGAATCTAGATCTAAAAGACACAATAAAAATTTAAATGTTTCAAAATTTAAAATTGGAGATTATGTTCTTTTAAAAACCCACGAAAAGTCTAGTGAGCTAAACCATGAAATTTCAAAATTTAAATATATTTATAATGGACCATATCTAATACAGAATATTCCACACGACAATGCTTACTACCTGATCTACCCAAAATCCCAAAGACCTTTAGGTGTAAGAAATATTGTGGACCTGAAACTGTATGTACCTAGGAACGAGTAAATGTGCTGTATCTTATGCTGAACCCAAGTTATCCTAAATGTATCTAATCTTTGTAAATGTCTGTATACCCTTGAAAGTGTGCTAATGTAGTTATGTGAGTTTCAGATTACCAATTGTACTGTAACTGTAAAAATGTATGGAGAAAAGGGCTGAAAGAAAGGATAAATGCTATCAGCCAGATAAAAGATGGGACTGTCAAAAATGAAAATGGGCAGTGTATGAACTATAATATGAAGGACTGCCAAATACCAATGAGGGCAGATAAATAATCGATGGAAAATTGTAAATGTGATCCAGGAGATGTGACAATATGAAGTAAAAAGGACTGCCCAAATCCACATAATAGGCAGCAAATATATGTAGTTAATTTTCTGAATATATGTGTGTGTGTTTTGTTTAGTAAGTAAGAAAATGGACTGCTATTCAAAGCATGCAGCGCTAAATTTTCTTATAGTGTACACAAAATATGAAATGGTTTTTGTAGTTAAATGTTTGTATTCCAGAATTTTAAATTATTTCTTTGAGAAATTTAGAAAAAATAAGTAAATTGCTATTTTAGTGAGATTGTGATGGGAAGTTGGACTGTTCGAAAGGCACTTGAGTAAATGACAAGTCAGTATTCTTGAAGTATTAAAAAAGTGTAAACCTATATACAGTGAGCTAAAGGAAATACGTAGTGTAAATCTTTTTGGACAATTAAGTAAAAAAATTCAGAACCACTGTATAATTGTAAGATTTAGTGTTCCCATAAAATTTGGACTTAAGGAAATTTTCTGGAAACAGGGGCATGTGTAACGAGAATTATACGTATAAGAATTTTTTTTCTTTATGAATTTGGATAAATTAATAATAGCAATGTGTTGAATTTCTTTTTCGATTCTTTTCGTGTCATGTTAAAGAAACTGTGAGTAACTTTTGAAACGAATATTATTTATGTTAGATTTCAAATAATGTGGTAATCAAAGGAAAGTGTATTTAATGTTAAAACAATTGTAAGATGTGAAAATTGTAATTTATACACTTGGTCCATAAGTAGGTAATGCATTAGGATATGTGTAGTAGAAAACCTGTGGTGAATACCCTACCTGTAGGGGAGCGGGAAAAGGTGGAGGCAGGCGAGGCGGGAAAACGCACACTGGGCGCGGTTCGGCACAACGGGCACAGTAACACAGTCGGAAGCGAGCAACAGTTGGAAGTACACGTACTGTACCGAGGAGGCTACTCAGGAAAAGTGGATTCCATTGAGCCTCGGATGAACCGATTCCGACGACTACTTGGCATGGCTATATTCTGAGGCACAAAATTGGAAAGATTACGACGCTAAGAAGATGGAAAGTGCCGATGTTGTGTGAGCCTTAGCCGTGCTTGCATGTGTGCCGTGCGGCCCGCTATCTCGCTGCCCGCCAACCGCCGCACCGACTTGCACAGGTCAAACATTTATTTCATCTTTAGAAGTGTATCTGTGTGGACCAGTGTCGAAACTGTTTCTAATGGTTCAATAATAACGTGACTTTCACCAGAATTGCTTTAGCCATGACTTATCCTGATCACTGACCTAGACAGGATCCTTACCTCGTATTGTGCAATCCGAGTATCCTAAACTGAAAGTTTAATATTTGTGTTAATGAAAATTATCAGCAGATTAATCTATGCCATAAAGGAATCTATAGTTCTGTGGGCTGTTGCAAATATTGGTAAAGAACAAAAGAGTTTTTGTTGGATTGAGTTAGCGATGTTATTTAATTAATTTGAGACAGAAATAATGACAGTCAAATTATTCAGAAGTAAGACAAAAGAGTAGTTATCCAGAGATTGATAATTTTGTGTGTTATTTTGCCTTCAGTACTAGATAGTTTCAGAATAACGACTATAACAGTTTCAGGGCCTCCCCCTTTTGCTCTTGTTCATTCGTTCAAACCTTGATGTGTACTGATCAAATTTGACCAGTAAAGATAAATTCTATATTAATCCTAAATGTATTAGAGTTTTTCCATTATTCATAGTAATATTGTGTGTGTACTTTTAAGATTGTCGACGCTAGGGCAATCTATGCCCGATTTCAGTCTGCTCAACATACAAAATGCAGTTCGTAGTAATCATTACTGTGTGGGGTTGTGTAAATGTAGCTCGTCCAAATTAGTACCAAAAAGAGAAAACTTTAGTTCAGTGGATTTTTCGGGTTCCAAACTTTGCCATATAACGCATCATTACTACGTGTTACTATGCTTGTACATGCACCCACTTGTACAAGGAAAGACTCACTAATTGCCTAAGTAGGCTGGCGACCGAATTGTTAATTATAGGTAGCATTTACTGTGTATGCTTCTTGTCCATGCGAAAGAATAATTATACTGTACATTTACTTGATGCATCACTGTGGTTATTGACTGAATATAAGTCCGATCTTGCTTCTATTAGGTACACGCAGTCAACTAATGTACTAAAATCCTTGTTTATAAGGTGAAGCCCGTGAACTTATTACAGTACAGGCTTTATATAGCTAACCTACGTCCGAGTAGGGCGGTAGTGTTACAAGTGGCTTCCCGGTGACAGGACATCCATCTGTTGTCGGTTACAAATTAATGTAAATACCGAACAGTGGATGTTCAGTGGCACGAATAGCAATAAAGTTCAGAAAAATAAACTACAGTGTGAGTCAAGTATAATAGTGTGGTATAGTTGGCATTTAGTATGGACAAGAACGTAGACGGGGTAGATGCGCCGAGCGAAATGGAGAATGCGGCTGGCAGTAGCCGGAGTTTACGCGGCCAGGTAACAGATGGCGTTAGCGGAAGACAATTGGCGTACATACAATACCACGAACATGTCAATGAACAGATTGAAAGGTTGAGATCGCCTCGGACACAGCAAGGAAGAAAACAGGAAGCAGAGGGTGACTTTGTAGATGATAGTGGGTATGTGAATGAATCCACTGACATGTTTGATTCTCCACAGATAAAGAAAGAACCGAAAGAAACTTTTGAAGTAGGATCGGAAAACACCGATTCCGTAGAACAAAACAGTGTGAAAATTTTAAGCATAAACGATTTATTTGAACAATTAACCAAACAAATTTCAGGACAGAATGAGCAGATCAAAACACAGAATGAGCAGCTTAAAACACAGAATGAGCAACTTCAAAAACAAGTCAGCAATCAGGTTAATCAGCTCAAAACACACGTTGCAGAGCAGCTCAAAACACAGAGTGATCAGATTAAAGCACAGGTCGAAGGACAGGGAATTAAAATTAGTAAACAAATAGAACAGGTAGAACAAAAAGTGGGTAATTTAAGTTCTGTGGTAAATACTCTGAAATTTGAAATTGATACCATTAACAAAAATATGGATACTATGCAGGAGGAAATTGGTAACATTAATAGTAGATTTGATGTTGAAATTTTCAACATCCAAGAGAAAGTAGAACCTCTGGTTGAAACTAAGGTAGACGAAAAAGTTTTCGGTCTTAAAACTGAGGTCGTAAACGAATGTCAACACGGGATATCGCAATTGAAAAAGGTAGTTTCAGACACTGAAAGGGATTTAAGTAAAAAAGTAACCGGATGTGTTCAAAATTGTGAACAAAATACTACGAAAATTCAAGGCAGAATTTTCGATCTGGAGAGCAAAATTAAAGATAGGCCTAGTGTTGTCTGTAATGGCACACCAATTACGAAGCTGTTAGAAGGCGAGGAACGCTTCGATCCAGCCAAGAAACATAACGGGTGGCATCCGTTAGATTTTATTAAAAATTGCGAGAGAGTATTTCCTGAGCACTTGTCTGATCAGGAAAAGGTAAACGTAGTAATTAGCGCCTTAGCGGGTGATGCTAAGCGCTGGGGAATAAATTTAAATACCGAACGGATGACGTTCGAGGAATTTAGGCAGAGATTTACGGAAGAATATTGGTCTGAACAAAAGCAGGACCATTTATGGCGCGAGTTTATCATGGCCAAACAGCATGATAACCGGGGCAGGAATTCTTTGAAAGATTTCTGCGAGCATTGGTACCGGAAATTGACGCATTTAAGAGGTCGAAGATCAGATTCAGAAATTATCTGGGAGCTATATAAAAAGCTTCCAGAAGATTCAAAGAGGTATGTAGGAAGCAATCATCGCAGCTTCCAAGCATTTCTAGAAAGGGTCGAAGATGAAGACCATTGGCGCGAAAGTCGTGCCAATTATCAAAATTTTGGTAACCGTAATAACCGACACAATGATGAACGAAACGACGGCGATGGATTTCGCGTCAATGTAATACAGAGAGGAAGAGGCAGAGGAAGAGGCAGAGGAAATAATCCAGGTCGCGGTAGAGGGAATACCGCGCAAAATAATAACCATGCGGGAAACTAATTTCCGCGAACGTTGCGGGCCAAACGGAAGCGGACAATACATACCGGCCCCGATTCAAGAAAAGATACCGGACCGACCGTAATGTAATGAGACAGGCTAGGGACGAGCATGGAACGCCACGACGTGTTGTGGCGAAACAAGCGTCAGGTGCGAGCCAGAATGAATCATCGCTGCTGCACAGAGCGCTACATATTAACAGGCGAGTGGAGCATCAGAGGGCAACGGCCCAGCCTAGCCGAACATCTGTTCGGAAAGAAGCCGCTAGCAATACGGCAGCAGTAGGTACGAACATAGCAGTCAGAGCTAATGAAAATTTTACGAGTAATAATTCCGTGGCAAAGGAAACAATAATTGAAACTGTGAGTACACAGAGAGATGCGGTTAGCAGTGTTTGCAATGAGATAAAAGGCGAGGATGAACTAGCAGAAGTAACTGATTGGCGTGTGCAGATCGATGATCTGTACAAGGGCCTAAAGCAATGTGAGTGGGAGGATTTTAAAAGGGAGTATGAGGCGAAGAAATTAGTTGGTGGAAAGAGAGATAGTAGGGACGTCCATAAAGTGACGTGGCCCGAATTGGAAGAGGAGAGAATAAATAGCGCCGCGCAAAGTACGCGTGCCACCAATAGGACGCAGATTAATGATAGGAAGGATTTGGAGGATGAAATCCTCAGCATTGACGAAGAAATAACTTCTGCTAACAGTCCGCCAATAGTGCAAGCTGCTACCGAGAGGCACCATGTAGAAGGGGTAGATGATTACCTGAAAGTAATTAAAGTCCACGAGGATTACACCGAATATGAAGTCACAGTGGATGTGAATAAAGCTGAGGATGAGGCCGTTTTGCCAAAAGAGGAGATTGAATTAAAATCTAAACCTGACGACAATACAGAGGAAGAACTTAGTGCCTGTCTCAGAAAAGCTTTTATGTTAGAACCTGAAAGCGATCCGGAATGGTCGGGTTCCGACGATAGTTCGGATGATGAAAGATACATAAATATAGACGAAAATGAATGTACTAACGCTCCCTATTGTGCAAAAGTAGCGTGCTTAAGTGAATCTGATGTTGAGGAAGAGTGTAGTGATGACTCTAGTGAAGATGAATTTTCAGGTGTAGAGGAAAATGAATATACTTTTACTGAAAGAGGGTATGAGAAAATCAGTGAAGATAAAGGGGACACAGTTAATTGCGATATTGTGCCTAACGATGACGACGTATCAAAACAAAATCCAGACGTTGAAACAGAACAAAGAAAGAAAGAGCCACCGGATGACTCAGGATTTATTTCGCGAAGAGTTCAGGTAGTGAATGACTTTGAACTTCCGGAACCCAAGAAACCGCCAGATATATGTGAAGTGAATATTAAAAGCATATCTTGGGATGATGTTATTGTCGACCCGGATTTGCTCAAGGAAGACCACGGTAATGAAAAACATTCGACGGTTAAACAAACTATAATACCAATTGAAATTTATAACGTGGAATTGCAAGTACTTCTTGATACTGGGTCTCAGATAAGTGCAATTTCTCAGTCATTTTTCGAACATATTTGTGATAAGCCTGGGCTAGTAATTATGTCAGTGACAGGTGTAAAAATTGTTGGTGCAACTGGTAAGGCTAGCAAGCCGGTAAAGAACCAGATTTTGGTTGAATTTAGTATAAAAGGACAAAATTTTGAACATGATTTCTTGGTTGTGCCAGACTTGAGTACTGAAATGATTTTGGGGATAGATTGGTTGGATAAAGAAAAGGTTATTATTGACTGTAGCCAGGGAGTGATCAAAATAAATAGTACATTTAGGAATTTGGAATTAAATTTTGAGGAAAGTGGGAAAGTGTTTCATTCAGAAATCGATTCTTTGTTGTTGGAGATCGACCAAGGGAATGATGGATTGACAAACAAGTACGAGGTGTACCATGTCCAGAGATTATTAAATGAGAGTGACCAGCAGGGGCAGGAATTTAAGGTAATGGTGGAAAATTTAGAGGGAATATCTCCCGAACAGAAAGCAGAATTACTTGAAATTTTAGATAGTAACCACCCCGTATTTTCGGACAAGCCTGGCCTAGTTAAGAATTTTGAATACCAGATTGAGACCATAGAGCATAAACCTTTCTTCGTAAGACCGTTTTCGATACCCATATCAAAGAGGCAGGCTGTTCAAGTGGAAATAGATAAAATGATAGAGTGGGGGGTAATCGAACGAAGTAGCAGCGAGTATAACAGTCCCCTTATCATAGTGAACAAAAGGGATGGGGGAGTGAGAGTAGTTATCGACGCTAGAACTTTGAACAAAATTGTAAAGAAGGAAATAGACAGACCTGAAAATCTGGACGAAATGCTCCAAAAATTTTATAACGTAAAGTATTTAACCAGTCTGGATATGACAGCCGGATACTGGCAAATCCCATTAAGTAAAGAATCCCGTAAATACACCGCTTTTCTATTCGCCGGGAAATGCTATCAGTATAAAGTAGTGCCGTTTGGGCTTAGCACTTCTGTGGCAGTATTTATTAGGACACTGGACTTTGTGTTAGGGAGAGAACTGAGTTCCCGGCTAACCATTTATGTAGATGATTTACTGATTGCTACAGAAGCATGGCAAGAGCATTGCGAGTTGTTGCGGAAAGTTTTTGTTGCTCTACAAGCAGGGGGCATGACACTTAAGTGGAAGAAATGTGAATTTGTGAAATCAGAAATAAAGTTTCTGGGGCACATTATTACTACAAATGGCATTGGCAAGGATCCGGAAAAGTTAAGTGCAATATCAGGATGTCCGGCTCCTAGAAATAGAAAACAGTTGAAAGCCTTTTTAGGTTTATGTGGGTTCTATAGAAAGTTCGTCAAGGGGCAAGTTTTTAATAGTCCTCATCTGAATAATTTACTTAAGAAAAATAGTGCTTTTGTGTGGACTGAAGGGTGCATGAGAGATTTTGAAAAATTGAAGAACGAACTTTTGAATGACAATGTTTTGCATCACCCCATACTATCAGAACCTTTCCATATGAGTACTGACAGCAGTGCTTATGGAATTGGTATAGAAGTTTTCCAAGAAATCTGTAATGATAAAGAAATCGAACACAGGACTATCGCATTTGCAAGTAGAACTCTAACAAAATACGAGAGGAACTACACTATTTCGGAAAAGGAAGCTTTAGCCATTATCTGGGGGCTAAAGAAATTTAGAAATTATCTGTGGGGCCATAAGCTCATTATACATACTGACCACAAAGCTTTAACTTTTCTTAAAGATTGCCGTTTACTTAATGGTAGGCTGACTCGTTGGGCTTTGTACCTACAACAATTTGATTACGATATTTGCTATGTTAAAGGTACTGAGAATTATGTGGCAGATGCTTTATCTCGATTGCCTAATGGTATGAGTGAAGTGCCAAATGAAAATGGTGAAGAGGGTACTTTTCAGATAAGGTATATGAAAGAGGTTTCAGGAAAGAGGAAAATGGAGCAGATATGTAAAAATATGAGATACCATCAGAATGAGGATTCAACCTGGAAATCAGTGAAGGTAAATTTTGACAGTGTACAGCATCCTCAAATTAAGAAATATTACAAAATATTTAAAGGCATTTTATATAGGAGGAAAGATTTAGCCACTGAGGAATGGAGAGAAATGGTGTGGAGGTTAAATATATCTCAGCTTATCATCCTGCTAGCAACCCGGTTGAAAGGTACATGCGAGAAATAGGGAGATTGTGTAGAACATACTGCAGTCACAATCATAGAGCCTGGGGCAGATTTATATCGGATTTTGAGAATGTCATGAACACATTACATCATGAAACTACAGGATTTCCACCGGAAGAAATTTTGTTAGGCAGAAATAGTAAAAGTTTAATTGAAGAAAAACTAGAGTTTCCACCTTGTACAAGTTTGGGATTGGATCAAAAGAAAGAATTGGTGATAAAAAGGGCAAAGCAAAAAGCTGAATCTAGATCTAAAAGACACAATAAAAATTTAAATGTTTCAAAATTTAAAATTGGAGATTATGTTCTTTTAAAAACCCACGAAAAGTCTAGTGAGCTAAACCATGAAATTTCAAAATTTAAATATATTTATAATGGACCATATCTAATACAGAATATTCCACACGACAATGCTTACTACCTGATCTACCCAAAATCCCAAAGACCTTTAGGTGTAAGAAATATTGTGGACCTGAAACTGTATGTACCTAGGAACGAGTAAATGTGCTGTATCTTATGCTGAACCCAAGTTATCCTAAATGTATCTAATCTTTGTAAATGTCTGTATACCCTTGAAAGTGTGCTAATGTAGTTATGTGAGTTTCAGATTACCAATTGTACTGTAACTGTAAAAATGTATGGAGAAAAGGGCTGAAAGAAAGGATAAATGCTATCAGCCAGATAAAAGATGGGACTGTCAAAAATGAAAATGGGCAGTGTATGAACTATAATATGAAGGACTGCCAAATACCAATGAGGGCAGATAAATAATCGATGGAAAATTGTAAATGTGATCCAGGAGATGTGACAATATGAAGTAAAAAGGACTGCCCAAATCCACATAATAGGCAGCAAATATATGTAGTTAATTTTCTGAATATATGTGTGTGTGTTTTGTTTAGTAAGTAAGAAAATGGACTGCTATTCAAAGCATGCAGCGATAAATTTTCTTATAGTGTACACAAAATATGAAATGGTTTTTGTAGTTAAATGTTTGTATTCCAGAATTTTAAATTATTTCTTTGAGAAATTTAGAAAAAATAAGTAAATTGCTATTTTAGTGAGATTGTGATGGGAAGTTGGACTGTTCGAAAGGCACTTGAGTAAATGACAAGTCAGTATTCTTGAAGTATTAAAAAAGTGTAAACCTATATACAGTGAGCAAAAGGAAATATGTAGTGTAAATCTTTTTGGACAATTAAGTAAAAAAATTCAGAACCACTGTATAATTGTAAGATTTAGTGTTCCCATAAATTTTGGACTTAAGGAAATTTTCTGGAAACAGGGGCATGTGTAACGAGAATTATACGTATAAGAATTTTTTTTCTTTATGAATTTGGATAAATTAATAATAGCAATGTGTTGAATTTCTTTTTCGATTCTTTTCGTGTCATGTTAAAGAAACTGTGAGTAACTTTTGAAACGAATATTATTTATGTTAGATTTCAAATAATGTGGTAATCAAAGGAAAGTGTATTTAATGTTAAAACAATTGTAAGATGTGAAAATTGTAATTTATACACTTGGTCCATACGTAGGTAATGCATTAGGATATGTGTAGTAGAAAACCTGTGGTGAATACCCTACCTGTAGGGGAGCAGGAAAAGGTGGAGGCAGGCGAGGCGGGAAAACGCACACTGGGCGCGGTTCGGCACAACGGGCACAGTAACACAGTCGGAGGCGAGCAACAGTCGGAAGTACACGTACTGTACCGAGGAGGCTACTCAGGAAAAGTGGATTCCATTGAGCCTCGGATGAACCGATTCCGACGACTACTTGGCATGGCTATATTCTGAGGCACAAAATTGGAAAGATTACGACGCTAAGAAGATGGAAAGTGCCGATGTTGTGTGAGCCTTAGCCGTGCTTGCATGTGTGCCGTGCGGCCCGCTATCTCGCTGCCCGCCAACCGCCGCACCGACTTGCACAGGTCAAACATTTATTTCATCTTTAGAAGTGTATCTGTGTGGACCAGTGTCGAAACTGTTTCTAATGGTTCAATAATAACGTGACTTTCACCAGAATTGCTTTAGCCATGACTTATCCTGATCACTGACCTAGACAGGATCCTTACCTCGTATTGTGCAATCCGAGTATCCTAAACTGAATGTTTAATGTTTGTGTTAATGAAAATTATCAGCAGATTAATCTATGCCATAAAGGAATCTATAGTTCTGTGGGCTGTTGCAAATATTGGTAAAGAACAAAAGAGTTTTTGTTGGATTGAGTTAGCGATGTTATTTAATTAATTTGAGACAGAAATAATGACAGTCAAATTATTCAGAAGTAAGACAAAAGAGTAGTTATCCAGAGATTGATAATTTTGTGTGTTATTTTGCCTTCAGTACTAGATAGTTTCAGAATAACGACTATAACAGTTTCAGGGCCTCCCCCTTTTGCTCTTGTTCATTCGTTCAAACCTTGATGTGTACTGATCAAATTTGACCAGTAAAGCTAAATTCTATATTAATCCTAAATGTATTAGAGTTTTTCCATTATTCATAGTAATATTGTGTGTGTACTTTTAAGATTGTCGACGCTAGGGCAATCTATGCCCGATTTCAGTCTGCTCAACATACAAAATGCAGTTCGTAGTAATCATTACTGTGTGGGGTTGTGTAAATGTAGCTCGTCCAAATTAGTACCAAAAAGAGAAAACTTTAGTTCAGTGGATTTTTCGAGTTCCAAACTTTGCCATATAACGCATCATTACTACATGTTACTATGCTTGTACATGCACCCACTTGTACAAGGAAAGACTCACTAATTGCCTAAGTAGGCTGGCGACCGAATTGTTAATTATAGGTAGCATTTACTGTGTATACTTCTTGTCCATGCGAAAGAATAATTATACTGTACATTTACTTGATACATCACTGTGGTTATTGACTGAATATAAGTCCGATCTTGCTTCTATTAGGTACACGCGGTCAACTAATGTACTAAAATCCTTGTTTATAAGGTGAAGCCCGTGAACTTATTACAGTACAGGCTTTATATAGCTAACCTACGTCCGAGTAGGGCGGTAGTGTTACAGGCTCTGAGGGAAAGAAGACTACTGGAGTTTCCTTCACCATCATGATAGCCACCTAACAACAGCAGTCATAGGAAGCTACTGATTAAGCTGTGGAATCTAAGAATGGTCCCCCATATGATGTTAAGCACAAGAGTAGAGTCTTCATTAGCCTCTGGGCAAAGAATATCATATGTAGGAAACACAGGAACCAGAAAAATGGAAGTGTCCTGGCACCAACACCGCACAGTGCCAAATCACACAAAGCAATTCATATATGCTGATGATGACACAGCAGAGGCAGCTCGAAGCTTGAGGTTTACAGAGTGAGAAAAGACACTGACAGAGAATCTGGATGTACACTGCCTGTAATAAAAGGCTAAACACCTGAATCCAAATCCCAGCACGACAAGTCTGCGCGTTTCATTTCATCTCAAAAACAGAGAAGTGTGGCAACAACTTCACATGGTGTGGTGAGGCGAATGACTACAGCATTGTGCATAGCCCTTATACCTAGGCAAGAGATTCAAATGGCACTGTAACAGGAACAACATTGGATACAGGGCCTCTGCATGTAAAAAGAAGGTAGGCACTGTTACAAATGAGTCAGTGCAGGCTGCGATGGAATGCCTGAAATCAATTTTGGTGCAGAGTTTGTAATTGGACACCCTTTTCTAACATAACCTTTTTTGTAGAAGTAGCCGATACCAGGATTAATCCTGAATCTGGCATAGGTGAACATTCTCAGCTGTTTCACTGAAAGAATTTCATTTGATTTTGTATATGATGGATAATATTTTAGACTAAAGTGTATAAAAAGAAATTAATTTCGTAACACTATGGAATACAGTAAAAATTACTCTTCTTTTAAAAATATTTGAAATTACAAAATTTCTGGTATACTTAAAATTCCTACTATTAATTGCACAATCTGATGATAATTATAAAATATATTTCTGGGCTAAGATTCTTCTTTTGTCAAGAAAGTTTGTAAACTCTTTTGCTTTGTAAACGTTTTGAAATATGGTGAGTACTGCAGATTGGGCATGTCTCTGATGGAAACAGACATATTTATATGATTGAAACTAACAATGTAATTTGGAAATTGTAAAAATGGTGTGATATTTAACAATGTGACAAAGAATAAAATTCAAGACATATACAGGCAAATCTTCATCAGTTATTTAGTCATCAGGAATCCACAACATAAATCAAAATTTCAGCTGCGAGAATGTACCCCTAGACGCAAGACTTGGTGCCAACAAGAAGAGAAAATGAAAATAAGCAAAAAGTTTTTCCTTTGTATATCTTGCACCTCTTGAAGCTTTTGAAAATAACGAAGAGACTAAGAGAAATTGAATGGTGATGTATGGGAGAGTAAGATTACATGTTCTACCTGCTTACTCATACTGCACCCTTCATATGCATCAGATGCAGAGAGAATGCAAGAATCATAGCCAGCTGGGAAATACATGTGGTCGGGGTAAAAAATTAAAAATTCCTGCAAAGAACTCAGGCACGAACTGATGGCCATCTGAGTAACTGGTTGACAAGATGGAGAAACTAATATTAAATACCCTTTCCAGTGTCATGGACAATGTATGGGATGAGCATGGGAGTGCAATCATGCAAAGCTGGGGCCACCACCCATCTGAAGTAGACATTCTTTGCAAATTCAGTGAGGGCAGGATACAGTACATATGATGAAATGTGTATCTGCTTGCCACACCTTGAACCCAAGATGATCTCTTTATAATATAGAGAGACAGAAAATACATGAATGGATTAAGGATCCCTTTTTCTTTGTCACTGAATACTTTGTCTCATACATGATCTTATATCCCTTTTTCTCTGCCTCGTCAACTGCTATCTCATAGAAGACAATGTTTAAATAGATTTAAATGACAGATACATCAGCACATACAATTTCCATCTGTAAGAAGATATTTTTGAGGCAAATTTCAATGAAAGAGAGAGATCCCCACAACACGCCAAAGCAGACCACCCACCCCACTGCCGCCCCACACTGAAGCCAGGGTTATTGTGTATTGTGCAGTTCGGCCCCCAGAGGATACCCCCCCCCCCCCCCCCAAGGAATGTTTCATATACTAGATGAGTGTAGCCCCAAATGTTTGTGTGGTAGAGAATTATGGTGTACGCATACGTGGAGACAGTGTTTGCGCAGCAATCGCCGACACAGTGTAACTGAGGCGGAATGAAGGGAACCAGACCGCATTTGCCGAGGCAGGTGGAAAACCACCTTAACAACCATTCACAGGCTGGCCAGCACACTGGACCTTGACACTAATTTGCCAGCCGGGTTCATGCCGGGGACCAGCACGCCTTCCCGCTCGGGAAGCAGGGCTTTAGACCGTGTGACTAGCCGAGCAGGCTCATGTTCAGCTTACTTATTATCCACCATATTCATTCTTCTAGCCTCTAGAGTACTTACTACCGCATGTTTAAAAATGAAAGACTTCAAAAATTCATTAGTCAGGAAACATTCAAGTGATTTGAAATTTTGTGCTGGCCTAAACAACAAAACATTTGCTTCTCAATCCCAACTGATTTACAACTTATCTGTCAAAATTATTCATGTGATGAGGTCAAGTCATGCAAAAAGAGATAAACCGATTCCTCCACACTGCCTCTGCACAGTATCAGCTAAATGGATCAACGTTCAGCAATGTAAGTACTTGTGATGCAATTTTATTTCATACTACAACAAAAAACAAAACAAATGTAACAAAACACAGGTGGGAAGTGCCATACAATTACCAACCAAACGTAGAATATTAATATGAAAGTTCACCGATTCTGTTACACTTTCGTATGGCAACCAAGGGACAGATTATTTGAGCAATACACTTACCCTGGCCCTGCTCTGCACCATCAAATGTTTTACAAAATTCAGCTAATATCACTAAGTTAGTGAGCAGGAAAAAAAAAAAAAAAAAAAAAAAAAAAAAAAAAAAAAAAAAAAAAAAAAAACTTGCTACATCATTCGTATACAAGCTATACTATTCATTACTATTCATAATGTGTGGTTTGGTGGCAGTACATTTGACCAGTACATTTAACTGCTAGACCAAAATCCAAAGGAATACTACCCCGTCTTAAGCTGGTACTAGCACTTTTCTTTAAATTCATCATGAACATTGGAAAATAAATTCATACTGTGCTTCAGATTCACAGTAAACTATGTTTGAAAGGCTTCCTCATATGGCACTTTCTATTCTGGGCACAAGTTCATTGCAGTAGTTTAAAGCCTTTTGCTAGTGTGTGTCATTCATTTGTATACAGCATCACATCTTTTTCTGTTTCCACATTCTTTCACTTAGTTTCACTTTTTTAATTACCATCCTTTTATCAAGTTGGTGAACTGTGGATTGCTACTAACCGTAAAGATGACATGTTGAATTGCAGACAGCCACAATGAAAAGACTGTTACACTTAGAACGTCTGGCCAAAGCATTCTTCAGAGAAGGAAGGGAGGACACACACACACACACACACACACACACACACACACACACACACACAAAAAAGCACTATTTCTGGCCGCTCCAGGATGCAACTGCATCAAATGGAAGCAAGGATTCCAGAGTAGCGTGGGGAGGGGTAGGGGGAGGGGAGTTCACTAGGGTACAGCTGAGGGAGAGAAATGAGCATTGCCTGGTGGAACGTGCAGGGACTAGATAGTGGCAAGACAATGCTACCAGGTGTAGTGTCAGGAGGCTGTTGGGAAGGGAGCACATAGCAGAAAAGGAAAGGAGCAGAGAAGGAGAAAAGACCAGTGGGTGTGTTGGCAGATAGTAGCACACAATCAAGGTGAGGGAACATGATTTGGGAGGAGGTAATAGGACAGAGGGGACAAAAACTTTGATAGCAAGTGTGGGGACAGCACGTCACTAAAATGCTGCGCAATGACTGCAGCAGAGTGCGGACATGACATTGCTAATTTTACAGGAGGTCAGGCTTCTAGTGGGTTAGGATACACCTGTGAAAGGACAGGAGTAAGAAGTGCTGGGTGTGTGGACTGGGCACGTCCTCCACTTGGATCTTCCACAGGGAAGTCATCCCTGGCAAAGGGATGGGATTGGGAGAGGCATTTTGTGCAATGGGATGGACTAGGGTGTTGTAGAGGGTGGATGGGTGATGGAACACCATTTTAGGAGGAGGGGAGGAGGGAATGGTCATTGGTAGGATGTCCCTCATTTCAAGGCATGATGAAGGATGTGGTTCAGTTGTTCCAATCCGGGGTGATATTGTGTGATGAAGGGAGTGTTCCTTTGTAGCTGGTTCATGACTGTAGTGGGAGGATTGTGGATGTGGAGGGTGCGGCACCTGAAATCTGTTTTCAGACTAGGTCTGGAGGATAGTAACTGTCTGTGAAGGCCTTTCTGAGATATTCACCATACTGGGAAAAGGAGTCGTTGTCACTGCATATACACTGTCCCCAGGCGGCCAGGATGAATGGGAGTGATTTTTTGGTGTGAAAGAGATGGCAGCTGTTGAAAAGTCGGTACTGTTAGTGGTTGGTGGGTTTAATCTGGGCAGAGGGGTGGATGGAGCCATCAGAGAAGAAGAGGTCAATGTCCAGGAAGGTGGAAGCTGGATTGAGGGGCCCCAGGTGAAGCAGATGGGAGGGATGGTGTTGAGGTTGTGAAGGAATGAGGATACAGTGTCTTGGCCCTCAGTCTAGACTATGATCAATTACAATTAACTGATGGTAGAGTTTTGTTTTTCTAGATACTCTTTTAGTGTACAGAAGCAGTGCTTGAACAAGTAATCCTTCAAGGTTGATTTCAAACATTCTGTTCATTATTATTTTTGTGAATTTGGGTAATGCATCATACAGTTTGGTGTTCGGATGGAGTATGCCTTTTTAATAGAGCTGTATTTGTCTGTTGTACATGCACATAATTTATTTGTTGTATGTGGTAGCTGTGTTCAGATTCATTGAAGGTGATGCATGGACTGTTAATGTTTAAATTTTCTTGACTAATACTCACATTTTCTAGCATGTACTAAATGGAAGAGGTAATATTTCAATTTTTGTACACAAAGGCCTGCATAATGATCTTTGGTCTATCTCTACCATTAGTCTAATATGATTTTTACCTGTACTCTAAATGATTTCAAACTTCCTCCACACTTTCCCCAAAATACTACAACATACTTCAATATCGAGTGATCATGAGTAAGATATACGGTTCTAAGATTATGATATGATTTACAGTTTCTTATTATCAGCATTATGAAACGTTTTGCTCAGTTTTCTGTTTCTGTACTCTACACGCGAATCCCATTTCATGGTCTGTTGTATCAATACACTGAGAAATTTTGTATGCTCTGTTTTTCAAATTGTTTGTCCATTTATTTCAATATGAGAATTAGCGAGTGTCCTATTCTGGGTGGTGAGTATGTCCATTGTGACAGGTTTTCTCCAGATTTTTCATTAATACAGTTTGCATCATAGTTCTCTGCTATATTCTCTGTGACAGCCTTAAAATTGTTTTGAAAATTTTCTTTGATATTTTCTGGAATTAAAATGGTGGTGTCATTTGCAAATTAGTATACTTTTCTGTTTCTGCTTTTTCTAAGTGTGGCTTCAGTTGCCTGAGACTGCAGTCATGTCTGTGCGTTGTGTTTGCATGTGTGTGTGTGTGTGTGTGTGTGTGTGTGTGTGTGTGTGTGTGTGTGTATTATTGTTGAAAGCCAATGGCCGACAGCTTTACTTGTGTGTCTTTTTGTTGTGTCTATCTGCGACTCATCATCTCCGCTATATGGTGAGTAACTACTTTCCTTCTCATAATATTGTTACATCTCATCCCAGATTTTCCATTGTTTGGATTTCTATCTAAATTATATACATACAATAAATACAGAAATGTACACAATAGGGAACTTTGTGAAACTCCATGTTTGACCACTAATAACTCTGACTGATGGGTACTGACAGTTCCATTTGCTTCATGTGTTATCTCTATGGGCTGTTTTCTTTCATGGAGGTATGATTTAATCCAACTTCATGCTGCTCTCTTAATTACCCAATTCTGTATCTTAATAAGTAATTTATCACAATTGGCAGTATTGAAGGCTTTTGATAAGTCTAGGAAAATGATATAGGTATGTTTCTGCCTATCTAGGGTCTGTACTGTTTCATATAGAAAAGAAAAGACTGCTGTTTCAGGGGTGTGATTTTTTTGTTCTAAAAACGTGTTGTGACTATTGACATATGATATTTATTTGACACATTAGGCAGTCTTTTCTTTAAAAAAAATTGTCTTTCTAGATACCTTAAAAATACAGACAGTAGAGAAACAGCTCTATAGTTTGAACCTATTCTTGGGTTCTTTTTTTGTGAAGTAGTTTGCCTTCAGCAATTTTTAATCATGTTGGGAATCTGGCAGCTGAGGACAGGTTTGTTTGTACTTTTTTTCAACAAAATCTAACACATCATCAATTCGTAAGGAATGTTTTGATTTTTTTTTCTATAATTCCTGCCTATTACTGGTAGTTGGCATGAGAAATATTGTGTTATCTACCTGTTCAAATTTTCAGGTCAGGTGTGTGGCATATTTATGGGTGACATTTGGCTCAACAAGTTTTTTGTCTTATGTTTACAAAATAACTGTTAAACACATTAGCTACATCCTTCAGTTTGCTGATAGTATGTTAGATCAAATAATTAATGAGAAGAAAAAAGAAATTTATGGCACATCTTGAATAAACGAAGGGTTCAGCTGATAAGACACATCATGATGCATCAAGGAATCTCATTTTGGTAATGGAGAGAATTGTCATTGTATAGGGAGTAAGACCAAAGCTTGAATAAACAAGCAAGCTCAAACTGATGTAGGTTGCAGTAGTTATGCAAAGATGAAGAGGATGGCACAGGATAGACTAGCAGCACAGCTGCACAAAATCAGTCTTCAGACTGGAAACCACCACCACCACCACCACCACCACCACCACAACCACAACAACATCTCCAAGCTATGGTTATTCAGAAAATTTTGAACTACTTGATGTCCCTTATCTTCTTTAATGTTAACTCTTTCATTTGGCTTCACCATGGCTATAATGAATATCAACTGAAAATACAAATGCTGTAACCAGTCATATTTATTATATTAAAATTTACACTGTGAGTTTCAGATTATTATACCCCATCATCAGGTGGATTTATTTCAATTAATAGGGAATTTATATATCGTATGTATGACTTTTGGGTAACCTATGGCAATGTGTTTTAGGAGCCACAGAATCTTCACACACACACACACACACACACACACACACACACACACAACACACACAGACACACACACACAAAATGTCAAAGCAGACTAAGAAATCATACTGAGCAAAATTTTCAAATGATTGCAGTAGGAAGGCACTACTGTGCAGGTATGGCCATAAAATGACAGCCAATCAGCTAGCAGCATGCAGAAATTTGTCTAGTGGGTGAATGTGTTGGAAAAGATCCATTGGTAAGATTTGGCTTACTAAGCTGCTGCTGCTGCTGCTGCTGCAGCACTATGTTGTGACTGTTGTGTTCCATTGCACTTGCTGCTGCATGCCGCATGGCTTATTATGAACAGGTACACAAACAAGAAGCTAGCCAACATTCACAATGTTTACAGAACAGTGGGAAGCAGTGCTGTAGGTATGAGAAGAAGATAGATTGAACGTTTTCGAAACAGAAGACCACCAGCAGTCAAAATCTTTAAGACTGCAGACCACTGGAAGACATGTTTGCACATAAAAGGCCAACTCTGCAACTTGATTAAGAAATAATCCAGTGTTTCAAAACAATGCCTTCAACCAGCATCCGAGCAACAGCTCAGAAACTCAATGTCATTTATTAACTAGTTTTGAATATCACAGAGGGAAATGGTTGACACCCTTACCATACATAAAAGTCCAAGATTTGACATTAGAAGTTTATTCAAGGCAAGCAGATTTTTGTGCCTCAGAATTAAGCCAATGTCAGAATCTCGACAAAGTGATTTTTCCCTATTTCAGTCTTTTTATAGAATGACCTTTTTTTTCCTATTACATTCAAGAACATGGTCACCATGGGAAAGGTTTTCAGTGTAGGCATATGTGACAAATTAACTAGACCTTTCACTCTGCCTCCTTGATTAAATGGATACAATTATTTACAGCTTTTTCCAAAGTGAAATTTCTCATATTGTTGGATGACAGTCTTTTGGAAAATTTCAAAGGACACTGTTCCAACATTTCACTCTGGCAGCCGGCAACAGTTGAAGAAAATGTTCGGGTACAGGTGGGTTGCGTATGGTGGCCTCAAGAGTGGTCTTTAAATCATCTGTTTTAACACCACTGAACTTTTTTGTTTGGTATTTTATGAAAAACTATATCTACCAGACACCAGTCAAACAAGTAAAGAGCTGGTCACAGTAGTCTCCGATACCGTGACAATATTTCGCAACATGCTTGACATTTTTGAGAGGGTACACCGATCTTTTCTTCCACTAAGTCAACCTTGCAATGATGTTGGGAAGGAATTTTGAGTATTTGTTGTAAAAAATGTGATTTGAGAAAGAAAGGACATTTTTAAATTTAATTTCCATTTTCTTTCTCACTGTCTTAGTTACACTCACAAATCTAATGTATTTGTTGAAATTAAAGTCCATTTGTGGTCTCTGTAAATTAATAAAAATTAAAGCACGTAACATTTAGATTACATTATTAACAATATTGCAACTTACACTACCTCATGTCAACTACCTAACTCCAGTGCTGGTTTTGCAGTACATTTTACTATTTGAATAAATTAGTGGCATTACGATTGTTGTATTTCATGTCTGATGTTCCAAACGGTGCATTTCTGACCTATGTTTACTTGGAAACCTTTAGTGAATCCGATATCCCCTATCCTGCTCCAACTTTATTATTAGGTTATTTTTCTCCACCTCTGAGAATATAAAATTGTGAAACACAATTGCTTTCCGGTACTCCCCATCAAGAGGTAAAATATAAGTTGATTATAATTAAAGCTAAACTTTCAAAACACTGTAGAAATAACACCACTGGTCAGAATGACATCAAATTGCAACAGAATATTATTGGAGATGGGGGAAAACATGTGGCAGAAGAAAAAAAAAAGTGAAAACTTATCAATAGATTGCGCTATGTGTCAGAATATGTAAATGAAAACACCTGTCATGCGCACAACCCACTGAATTTGGTATAAATACGCTGGGTACACAGCTTTTCCACCTTTCACGTCTGCGACATTCGCCATGACTGTCTCAATGCAAGATTGGGCTCTGCTTATAAAGCTGTATTACAAGAATGATAACTGTGCACAAATCGCTATGCAGAAGTTCTGGACACCGAAGTGTCTGAAAAGGCATTAGTCCGATGACTGCCGAGGGTCTGGAGAAAATGAATCAGAAATTCGAAAAGATGGGTTCTTTTGGTGTGCAACCTGGTAGAGGTTGAACTGATTCAATGTCAGTGGAAGCTGTGACTACAGCAATGCTGGAGGAGAGGAGTGGTGGTGTGCAAACGCGAAGTGCACAGAGAATTGCCCGAACATTGGACATACTCGTGAGCATGGTGCGTAAAATCCTACGAAACATCCTTCATTGCTATCCATTCAAAATTACCCATGTGCACAAATTGCTTCCTGTTGACGTGCCAGTGAGAGAGACCTTTGCTTTAGAATTTCCACTGCCAATCATTGTCCACTTGCTTGCATGGAAGTGGACAATGATTGGCAGTGGAAGATTTTTGTGGACAGACGAAGCCCACTTCCATCTGACAGGATATGTCAATACACAGAACTGCTGAATAAGGGCAATGGAAAATCCACACACAAATCAGCCAGTACCACTTTATCCTGAAAAGGTCACTGTGTGGTGCAGGTTTACGGCATCATTTATCATAGGACCATATTTTTTCCTGTTACCAGTATCGTCACTGGTAAGTGATATGAGTGTCTTTTGCACAAGCACATCATTCCAGCTCTTCAACAGCGTGGATGGGGTCATTTTTATGCAAGATGGTGCACCTCTGCACATTGCAAATCCAACTAAGCACCTGCTGAAGCACCATTTTGGAAATGCTATAATTATCAGCCACCATTTCCCTACAGCCTAGTTGTCCCGATCACCTGATCTTAATCCGTGTGACCGCTGGCTGTGGGGTTATCTGAAAGACTTTGTGTTCAGAGTTCTTATTGCAAACTTTGCTGCATTGAAGGTACACATTGCACAACATATGCTGAACGTGACCCTGGAAACACTTTTATCAGTTGTGGAACATGCTGCTTCTCGATTTCAACTTGTTGCAGAAAATGGTGGACAGCATATTAAACATGTTTTGTGCCAGTCATCTGGAAATTAATAATCCGATTTGATTTTGATTGATGCTTTTCATGCGTTTTTTGCCTCAGGACAATTAAAAATCAATGTGAGTGATGTTTTCTATGCGGTTTTTGGCCTCAGGACAATTAAAAACGAGTTTTCCCATCCAATGTAGTATGACCTTTCTGTGGTGGATGGGCTTACGTAACTAACAGTATCAGACCTGTACACCCATGCACACTGAGTAATAGTTTGTTTAATGTCAAATGTACACCTTAGGCATTGTTGTATGATTCATTTGTCATTTGTAGTTGACCACTATTAAATTATGATGCTTACAGCGCCATCTATTGCTTTATTTTTCTTCTACCATACATTTTCCCCCTTCTCCGATAATATTCCATTGCAATTTGACGTCATTCTGACCAGTGGTGTTATTTCTACAGCAGTTTGAAAGTTTAACTTTAATTATAATCACCCTGTATTTCGTACTGCCAATAGACACCTATAAAAATACAAGACACTATTTTAGCTTCTGAAACTATTAGTTCCTTCCTCAGGGAAGAGAGAGGGTTAGGTTGGGCAAGGTTATATAAGAAAAGCAAATTACTCAGTTCCCAGTATTGTATGTGTAAAATATAGAGAAATTTTCTTGGTTGGCAGTGGAAGTATTTAAGGTAAAAAACACACTTATTTTTTGATGAAGTCAATGTACTTTTTATCCAAGGTTCTTCTAATGAGTAATTTCCAACACTAAAATATGACTAGAAAATCCTCAGGAACCATATCTATGAAGGCCATATCCTCTCCATTGGACAGAAAATGTTTTATAGTAACAAATTTCTTTAGACATGGAAATGTGAGGAAGTAAAAGGGGTTCCACAGCCACAAATTTCTGTAGGTGTGGGAATAGTGGAAGTTGGAGAGTGCTAAATCTGGTAAGTAGGGTGTATGTTCCAACAACTGATACTTTAAATCCTTCAATTTTCCAATCACCATTTTTACAGACAGTGTATTTTTCTGATAAAATATGACTTCTTTTTCGCAATTCAACCCTCTTGTTGAATTTCTGGCAGCAATAAATTGATCAAAACAAATAATTTTATGACAACATATTTTTCATTTTTCTTAGGGTTTTGTATGTCTATCAGCAAAAACAGAGCCCTTATAGGATCACTTCATTGTCCATCTGTATGTCTATCTGTCTAACTATTGGAAACCCTTTTCTTCAGGAATGGGTACAGGTACCAGGTTGAAATTTACTATTCACTATGGTCTACAGTCACTTGAATGTGTAAAAATTTGAAACTTCTACATCAATGGAATCAAGAAATATGGCCATTTATATCATTTTTATATACTTATAAACTCACTCATCAAAACCTACTATTCACCAGAATCACAAATTTTGAAAGAAGCACTGTTTCGCTGTACAAGTAAAGGAAAAAAAATCTGAAAGTTGTGGATTTATAATCAGAGCATATGAAAGAAAAAAAAAGGTATTTGTTATCTGAGTCTCTTTCTGTCTGTCTGTTCTTCTGTTAAGCCCCCTTTTTCCCAGGAATGGGTAGATGTATCAAATTTATAGTCTCTTGGCGGTCTATAAATTTACGATTCTAAATCAACATAAGCAAGAGCTATGGCCATTTATGTCACATATTTTGACACTCGCAAACTCACTGATCAAAACCTATACGGTACTTCCCATTGCCTAGAATCATGGAGTTCGGCAAGAAGCGAAAAAAATTATGAAAATTGTTAATTTTTAACTATATGACATGAGAAATGTTTATTTTGTCATTTGAAATTAAAACATTCTCGAAAGTCTTAGAGTCCCTGGGACCAATATCTTGCAAGTATCAAGGTCAATAACTGGCAAAAACCATCAAGATGGTCGATTCATAGCCTGGATGAACTGCCTGCATACACGATTAAGTCTGTATGGAATTCTCAGTGTGCGAGTCCTACTTGCACTTGGCCAAATTTTTCCCATGAAACATACACAGAACGTGGGACTTGACAACAACACATGAGCAAGTTGAAACCTGACATATGTATATTATTATGTAACATGTACCTGTACAAATAAAATTCCATTAATATCAACACTCTCTCTAACGTACAAGGAAAATTTCTCCTTCCCTCGTACATACCATGATCACAATAAAGGTAACAAATTTTGCTCCTGTATTCTACAGAGCTTTTACCTATTCATTTCATTCCTGAAAAGTTCTAAGAGGATTGTTTGGTAATTAATTAAATCTGAAACACAAACCTTAAAAGATCTGTGTAGATGAAGCACTACATCACAGAAAATGTACCGCAGTAGTAGCAATCGTAAGAAATCATCTCCAAAGAACTGTAAATACGCAGAATCTGGAAAAAAAGAAAAGCATTTATAAATGAGGAGGTATGCAGTATGATAAGGCAACAATAATAAATGAGATTACATGTTCACTAACCGATTCTGCAGCGAGTAAACAGTCTACTTGCTTCTGTTACAAATCTGTCAATATATGACTGGCATCTTTCCCATAAGTGTATAGGAATATTCAGAATGTTGCAAATGAAACAGAAGGCTGTCAGTGGACTGTGAAGGAAAAGTGTGAAGAGACTTCCATTGTGCTGATGATCTGAAAACAGAAGAAGTAAAATAAAATATCACAGTGCAGCAGGCATGGAAAATCTGGCCTCAGAATTATTTGAGAAATTTACCCTGAAAGGCTGGTGGCAGGTCCTGAGGTGACATCAGCACTACAAGAGGCTGTCCAAAGTAGCGTGGGATATGTTGAAACACAAAGCTGTTGTCTGAATCCACAATTACAAACAGCGGCTTTCTTGTGAAAGGATAGAGGTCACCAGGATACAAGCTGAAGGAAATACAAAAATATGTTGCAAAAAATTGTCTCATGGAAAATATAATGATATGGAAGAAAACTGTTTACAAAAGTCTTCCCAACACATTGCAAGTCTTCCTAACTACACTATGTGAGTGAAACTTTAAAGATACAACAAATGTAACTAACTACCTGAAGGGTTCCTTTTACTACTCTTACAGCATTTTATCTACAGAAAAAAAGACTTTCTACTAATACGTTGACTAAAAAAGTTTCATGCCTGACATTTCAAGAGAGTTAAGCAGGCCAGCTGTAATCCAACCACCTGGTCACTATGTTCCATGTTCTGTAGGCATATGCAGAACCTTGTTGGGTGTGAAAGGTCGCATTAGCCAGAGGAGGAGAGAAACAGATACTAAAAGTGTTTGTGTCATCTGTCAAGGCTCTCTAAAAAGTATTTTACACAAATAAAGCAAAGCAATGTGTATTACTACGGTCAGCTTTTTGGTAAATGTTTTAATTTTATGTAGGAAATGAAAACCATTATTTTGGGAGTCACATTTTGGCCACCATGCAGTCTCTATACATTTTAAGAAAATACTGGCCCAAGGAGGAGGTTGGAGGGAAGATAATTTGATTCGTTTGCATCTTACAGTCTCACATCACACCATTACATAGGCTATCATCATTATTGACCACATTAGATAAGATGCTTCAAAATTAAGTAATCAACCACATTGCATAACAGGATGTTTGCAATGAAAAATAGGCACACCGAGTATTTTACGTTCCGAGAATTTAAATCACACCATTAATTAAGAAATTAGGTTAAGATAGTGAAATCAGTCATTTTTTAATGTTTTCTGCCATTATTTAGTTGATAAAGACGTCCTGTTATAACCATGAGCTGCATGTAAAATATTTAATTGCCCAATTGGTATTCGGACATTGAGGCCATCATCATCAGTAGCATCTGATACAGAGGACAAACAAACAATTGTATACATATATATATCTACATCAACATAAAACTTGTATATGACAGCAGAAACATTAATTTTCTTACATATTATGAACCTCTATATCAGATAAATTACAAATTCTCTTTGATGTCAAAATTTATGTCAATCCAGAAAACACAGAATGTCATGGATATTTATAATCTACTTATAACCATGTCTATGTGGTTATGATAGCATCTAAGGTCTGTCCTATCTCACAGCACACAAGTCATTATGTGTACATGTTACAGCTATTATTTGTTAAACAGTAACATTTCCCAGTCACACTGGACACTACTGTCACAGCAAGTAAAGGTGGAACTGATGGATAGCGTTGGTGTCATCCACAGAAAGAGGTCCCACATCAATGTTGGTATCTCATGAAGGGACCACAAGTAAGACCAGTCGCTGCCTGATACAGCAATGAATGAGAGGTGTCGGTGTGGACACGTCCTCAAGTGATTCTATATGCCGCCGCTGCTGGAAAAGCAATTACATCATAGCGCAGTGTCACTTAGCCCCACATCATTGTTCACGACAATAGCATCGCCTTACTTCAGATCCAGCAGCACGAGTTTTATTAGCTACCAGAATTGTATATATTGAAGTTAACAGTCAATTGTATATTGAGAGACGACTTTCATTCTGTATGTATCAAGTGATAAGTTAGAGTTCAGAAACAGTAACAAATACATAAGTGATATTCGAGTGGACATGGATTGTTTCCACATAAAGTAGCTCACATTGTGCACATTTTAATAAAGAGATTTAATACATTTTGTTTGTATTGTAGTACGTACTCAGCCTTCTCCAGAAGTAAATCTAGGCTTGCGAGGACCCACTACAGTGAGGATGGAATGCCTCAAGTATTTTATTTCGTCTGGCACTACAGATAGACCATAGAGTCTATATTATAGATTTCTCGTTATCCCTGAGATCATGTTTAGACATATCTGTGACATACATCTGGGCAATTAGTAGATAAGACTAAAATATATAAAGTATGTAAGTCTTGAATGTATATGAACACATAAAAGTTAATTTTAACTGTGATAAACAACACAATGAGTAAGATGGGCATAATGCAAAATCTGTGTCTTTCTTAAAATGAGGTTGTCAATTTGGACCTAGATCTACTGATAAACCAACATACCCCACGAAATTAGTTAACTTTCCATAAAGGCAACAAAAGGAACTTTAATCTGAACCCATTTCGTTAAAACACAGTTAAAGTTCTGCATATACATCTTATTTTCTATATCTTCTCATCAAGGATACTGTCAGAGTGTTTTGTCATGTGAGTATGTATCTCAATTTCTTGGTTTCATTAAAATTAATACGTTCTCTAAGCCTCGTTCTGAAATTTCTCACTGCCCAAAATAAAATTTATCATTATGTGTGATAAATTTTATATTCTCCAGTCATGACTCTTATGTACGTTGTGTATAATGCATATCCTACAGTATTCTCTGTTCTGCATATTGGTTACAGGACAGAGAACACCCTACAACAACCTCCAAACCTCCCCCATGTCCCCACATAGCTGACAAACCCTGCCTTGCAGACCTATTACATTTACCCCACCCTCCAAACTCCCTCCCACTTTCCAAAGACTTCACCTTTTGCCCCACTACCAAATTCAATCAGGCAGGACTGGTTAAAGACATTCGCTCCTTACCCTGGTCCCTACTGTGGAAACACTTTCTTGCCCTCAATCCTACTGATCAGATTCAACAAAAAAACCAATGCTGAACCCTGCCCGACTCAGTTCACTCCTCCATCCAACCATGAGCCACCCCCACTGCCCCCAAATCACTCCCTGTTAACTTTCCAGAATTTTGTAGCCTCGAACCTTGCCTCATAATCATTCCCTAAATCCCTTACATCTGCATAAAGAATCACAGTCCACCATTTAAAAACTGATCCCACGCTTATAATCCTACCTGTGGACAAAGGCTCCATCACTGTTGTTTTGAACCACAAGAATTACCTGGCAGAAGAACTCTGCCCACTGTCAGATACATCCACCTACAGACCTTGCCACAGTGACCCCATTCCAGAAATGCACCAGGATCTCTAGTCTCTCCTCAAATCCTTAGGCACATTCCAGAATTTCTCCCTGGAGTCCATCTCTCTGCTCATCCCTACCACTCCCCACACTCCTACATTCTACATGCTTTGTAAAGTCCATAAACCCAGCCACCCGGGATGCTCCATTGTGGCCTGTTACTGTGCCCCTACTGAGAGAATCTCTGCCCTCGTAGACCATCACCTTCAGCCTATTACCCGGAACCTACCCTCTTATATAAAAGATACCAACCATTTCCTCCACCAACTCTCCACAGCTCCTTTATCACACGGTGCCCTGCTTGTCACTATTGATGCCATCCCCCTTTATACTAACGTCCCTAATGCCCCTGGCTTTACCACTATTGAACACTATCTTTCACAATGCCTGACAAATTCCATTACCTACAAACAAATTCAGGGTATAGCTATGGACACCCTATATGGCACCAAACTATGCCAACCTATTCACACGCCATCAAGAGGAATCCTTTCTGAACACCCAGAGTTCTAAACCCCTCACCTGGTTCAGATTCATCGATGACATCTTTGTGGTACGAACCATGGGAGAGGATAATTCATCCACATTCTTCCAGAACCTCAACACCTTCTGCTCCATCTGCTTCATCTGGTCCTACTTAAACCAACAAGCCACCTTCCTTGATGTTGATCTCCACCTCAAAGATGGCTACATCAGTACCTCTGTCCATGTCCAAACTACTAACCAACAGCAACACCTCCTCTTCGACAGCTGCCACCTGATCCATACCAAGTCCCTTCTGTACAGCCTAGCCACCCGTGGTCATCCAACCTGCAATGATGAGCGGTCCTTCTCAAAATATACCAAGGGTCTCACTGAGATCTTCACAGACCATAATTGTCCTTCCAACCTTGTACAAAACAAATCTCTCGTGCCTTATCTTTCCAGTCTTCCACCAAATCCCTAAGTCTCACCGACCAGCTACAGAGGAGCATTCTCCTCGTAACTCAGCACCCCCCTGGACTGGAGCAACTGAATTACATTCTCCGCCAGGGTTTCGACTACCTCTCATCATGCCCTGAAATGAGAAATGTCCTACCCACTATCCTTCCCACCCCTTCCACAGTGCTGTTCCGCCAGCCACCGAACCTACGCAATATACTCGTCCATCCCTACACAACTCCTGCTCCCAACCCCTTACCTCATGGCTCATATCCCTGTAATAGACCTAGAGACAAGACCTGTCCCATACATCCTTCCACCACCACCTACTCCAGTCCAGTCACAAACATCACCTATCCCACCAAAGGCAGGGCTAGTTGTGATATCAGAATTGCTGCATCCTATGTGGTTATGACAACCAACAAACTGTATGTTCGCATGAATGGCCACTGACAAGCTGTGGCCAAGAAACAACTGGACCACCCTGTTGCTGAGCATGCTGCCCAACACAACATTTTTCATTTCAATGACTGCTTCAGCCTGTGTCATATGGATTGGATCCTTCCCACGAACACCAGTTTTTCTGATTTGCACAGGTGGAAACTCTCCCTGTGTTATATCCTATGTTCCTGTAATCCTCCTGGCCTCAACCTTTGTTAGTCACTGTCCTTACCATTGTCACTGACCAACACACAAAGTCTTTTTGCACCCCCGCCCCCCTCCCCGCCACCTCTCCACTGCTTACCGTCTAACCATCTTAACCTCCCGACTGCACCTAGCTGCCCTACCCTCTCTCCATCTTGTCCCTGCACACTCCCCAGCAGCGTATCACATCACTGCCCGCCACCCCTAACCCCACTATACCTGCCCCCGCCCACCCCAGCCTCCTCCTTACACCCACCCAGTTGCGTCTTCCATCATGCACTGCTGCTGCTGCTCGCAGTGTGGCTTCAGCTGCCAGGGACTGCAGTCATGTTGTGTTTGCATTTGCATTTGCGCGTGCCCAGTGGTGTGTGTGTGTGATCCGTTTTCGGCAAAGGACTTGTTGTTCTAAAGCTTATTTTGTTGTGCCTATCCTCGATTCAGCATCTCCGCTATATAGTGAGTAGCAACTACCCTTTTCATAATATTGTTACATACCATCCTGGATTTTCAATTGTTTTATCCTTTAAAAAATACTTACAAGCTGTGGAGCAGCAAGCATATAAGATTTTTATGTTCCTTAGTTGCTTCTATGCTCTTTGGGATGTCTATCTAAGCATCTAAATGAAAGGTGGATTGTTTTGTGCTATACGCATTTTGCTTCTTTTTATTTATGAAGTAGCCTCAGTGGCCCGTAATACATAATTGTTTTAAGTGTATAATAACTGTGGTACATAATGATTACAGGTATGTTTCTGTTTTACAGTTGTTTGTTATTCTATTACCTTTAGGAAGGACACTACTTTGAGAAGCACAAATTTCAAAAGGTTAAATTGCTATTTGGTTCTACTCATGATTTTACAATATTAGTATTCGATATGTGTCAATCTGGAGTTGTTCTTAATTGACCTGCGTACATAAGGATGTCCAATTTTTGGCATTTTTTCAAGATCAAGTCCCATTGCACAACACATGCATGCCATAACAAACAAATATCAAAGTATATACAGACACAGTAACACAAACTAAAGATGAATTAAAAATGCACAATGACAGCTGGAAACATTATATAAGGTAAAAAAAAAAACACAACCAACACGAAGTGAAAGAGAAGTGTTCAATAGAAATGTGTTTGAAAATGCCAAAATCAGACATCCTGGTGCACGCAGGCTGACTAGGTACAATTACTGCACCACACATATGGGTTAATAAGACCACAAAATTGTGAACTAAATACATAAAATAAACATTTGTTATGGGCCACTGAAGGCTATTCATAAATTTTTTTAAAAAAAGGGGCAAAGTGCATTTGGTACAAAACAAACAGCCTTTCATTTAGTTGCAATTGCTTTTAAAGCTGGAATGGAGCTTTATCATACTCCATCTGCAGTAAGTACATTTTATCCCTGACATGACAGCATTACATTCATCTTTTATAAACAATTTATCAAGTAAGTCAGTCACAATAAAGTTTACACTGCATTAACAACTTTTTTAATTTTGTTTCAGGGTCAATTTGATGCAAACTGACTTAGATCCAGTTCCATATTTATCTACAGCAGGAATCAACAAATTCATGCCACAAGTAATATTACACACAGACCAGTAAAATACACACTGAGCTACTGTACTTCATGCCACAGCAAGACAATCTGATAAGCAAAACAATGTCTCTCCCTGTGTGGGAATAAGAAGATCTGTATGTGACCACCATGGCACACAGACACTACGAGACGTAGAAGTTTGAGTCTGGCAGTGAGCTGTGAATGGACGGCCAAAGCGATTAAGGTAGCTGTTCATGTAAAGTGGGAAATTCAGGTTCGATTTCTCATCTGGCACAAATTTTCATGTTACTTGTAAATCATGTAGCCAGTGTACAATTGTATTTGCAGTGTGTAAATACATTTTATAATATTACGTATCAAAAGGATATTTTTGGATGAAGGTAGAATTCAAATGAACACGTATATTGCTCAAAAATATTGGTATTTAAAAGGATGTTTCATCTAACTAAAAACAGAACCAAAAGTAGTTTTTTTTTTTTTTTTCTCTGATGGAAACAATGTACTTTTTATAATGGCACTTTAGAGTTCTTGAGAAGTCAATTTCAGCAACAGTAACAGAATTTTCAAATCCACTACCTTTTTGTTTAAAAATATTATTATTATTATTATTTTGTCTGGCCCTCAAAGCTGTAAGTTCCAGACGCATTTCTTCTTTTACATTTAGGCATGTTCAGTGGATTTAATCTAGAACAATACAATTTTATTTCTAAGTGCAATACTTATAGGGTGTGATTCAAAAGTTTCAAAACTTAACTCAGAACCAGAAATTTATTGGACATTTAAGTACAGGGGACTAAAATTCTTCAAAATATGATCCTTCAGCATCAACACAGTGCTGCCAGCACGTCTTCCACTGTTCATAGCCCTTCTGGAAGGCCTCGGGTATCATGTTGTCAAGGACTCTCGTCGAAACCTGCTGGATGGCGTTGATGGAGTTGAATTGCTTCCCTTTTAGGCCTGTCTTGATACGGGGGAAAGAAGAAAAAGTCACCTGGAGCCAAGTTGGAGCTGTAGTGTGGCTGCGGCAGTGTTGTCACGTTGAACTTGACCAAAACTTCAGCGGTGGCGCATGACGTGTGAGCGGGTGCTTTGTTGTGGTGGAGAATCCAATCACCGTTGATCGCTGGGTGGATGCGGTGAACTCGATCCCACAAGGGCAGAGCACTCTGGTGTAAAAGTCACCTGTGACAGTCTGTCCACAAGCAACAAACTCCACTCCTTGTGAATCACTCCTTTACCATAAAAAATCAGCATACACTTCACACACGACTTACCCATGCGAGTTTTCTCAAGCTTCGGCAAGGAAGCAGTGTACCATTCTGAGCTTTGACACTTCGACTCAGGATCGTACTTGTAGTCCCAGGTCTCATCACCAATAACCACTTTCTCCAGAAGATTCAGATTAACATTCAACCATTGGAGTATTTCCTGGAAATCAGTCATGCACCGTTTCTTCTGATCCACCGAGAAAACTTTTGGCACCAGTTTGGCGCACGCTTTTCACATAATCAAATTCTCCATCATAATCCTCCACACCATACTCTGAGTTCCAGTACATTGGCAATTGATCTAGTACTAAGAGGATGGTCATTGTTTAATAGTTCCTGCACTCTCTCCACATTTTGATCTGTTCTGCTTGATGATGGCCTCCGAGAGCAGTCATCGTCTTCAATATTCCCGTGGCCATCTTTGAAACATTTGTGCCACATGAAAACCATTGCATGGGACATAGCTTCTTCCTTAAAGGCCTCTTGAATCATACCGAGTGTCTCCGTGGCAGTTTTGTTCAGTCACACGCAAAACTTAATCGCATAACGCTGCTCCAAGTGCTGCTCGAGGTCAATGACATGCACTCATGCTGCAAGCAATGCGCACTCTCCAGGGTTGCTGCTCCAAGTGCTGCTTGAGGTCAATGACATGCACTCATGCTGCAAGCAATGCGCACTCTCCAGGGTTCCGGAGGCAACTGCTGCAGCGTCAGTTCGTTCCTTTCAAAAATGGCTCTGAGCACTATGGGACTTAACTTTTGAGGTCATCAATACCCTAGAACTTAGAACTACTTAAACCTAACTAACCTAAGGACATCACACACATCCATGACCGAGGCAGGATTCAAACCTGCAACCGTAGCGGTCGCACGGTTCCAGACTGTAGCGCCTAGAACCGCTTGGCCAGTCCGGCCGGCTCAGTTCGTTCCTGAGACCCCCCAGTACTCCCCCAACTGGCAGAACCAGTCCACATATGCTCCACTACTCAGAAATGAATCAGTCTTGAAACTTCTGAATCACGCCTTGTATAGATTAAAAAACAATTCACAACATAATTTTTACACAAATAAATTACTTTTTATAGTTATTCATTTTCCCAACTGAAATCTGTATTTCCTCTCATCTGGTCATGGGTTACAGATTGCACTGTCACTTCATTTATAAAACATAGGCATATTTTCAAGTCACAATCTTATGTCTCAATGTTTTATATGTGAAGCGTGGCTGCAATCTTTAACCTATGAGCAGATGATAAAAAACAAAGACTTCGGCCAGAAAAATGAGCAACTGTCAGCAGTACTTTATTTATGTAAAAACTGTGACGTGAACTGTTTTCTAATCTACATTACTGCATATAAAAAAAACCTATATATTACAGATTAAATCAATTGAAGATACCTTAATACAATAAAAAATTGTATATTACAGATTACATCCATTGAAGATCCCTTAATGTAAAAGGCAAAACACATCTTGAACAAATAAAATACACTGCAGCAAGAAGAAAGATGTTTGAATTTATAAAACAAATAAAAAATATTTCTTTCTACAAGTTATAAGGTTGTGAACTTATGAGAGTCTTTGCACAGATTAGGCATACTGCCTCTGTGAAACACAGTGACCGACTCATAAAAACGATTTATTGTATCTGCCTCCGGTGGAATCATAACCAGTTTCATATACTGCCAGGTCATGATCAGACAATCTGGTTAAAAAGAAGGAAAGAAAAGGGAAGTAATAAAATACTAGGAAACTAAGCTGCAGATTAGATTAATTTCTGTACACATGATGTTTCAGTATACTATATAATCTATGAAAATTATGTGTGACAGTAGAATAAGACTCTTCCATAAAAAAATAATTTCAGTCACTGACACCATTCGCTGATTTCTGAGAGATCACGATTGCAAGATATGAGACAGGGCAATGGGCATATGTGTTGTTGTACACATGTTAAAAGTTCACAATATCAATCAGGTGAATAATATTAGTACTACCTATAACAAGATACATAACATTAAAAATGGAATCATCTATTGCATGTATACAGCTAAGAAGATTATATTAAGTAAGTGTATTTTAAAAGTTCAGAGTTATAATTTCACCCTCTCAATTTTTTGCATGAAACACTTTGGCAGAATATGGCAAAGTAACATCACTACATTGCAACTATTCCTTGCTGTGCAATCTAAGACTTATGTACTTACCAGTGCATATCTTTTAACTGAATTGCCTTTTTATTGGGGTGATCCACTTCCTTCTTGCTGTTGGTCATAACTCCTCCTAAGTCATAACCCACTGAAAATAAAAAAAAAAAAGGTTGAACTCCAGGCAACTCTTATAACTAAGTAAACATCAACTTTTTAGTTACAAAATTTCAAAATGCTTTGTAGTAGCTCTTCCATGGGACAAAGCTAAATAGGACTGTGAACCACCTATGTTTACATAAAAATACTATACCAATTATTGCTAAAACTACCACAATAAAGAAATGTTTCTGGCCATTTTAGGTAACTGCTGAAAAATTACAAACACAAACAGTTTTTGTCAATTGTGAAGTGGCGTTTACATAACAAAATGGAGTACTTGTGAATTTTTGGATCTGTTTTCACAAATGAAGACACAATATGGTGTATGCTCCTCTGGTCAAAGAGTAATACACACAAAGAACAGCACTTTCTCACTAGTATGCCGTACTGCAGAACAGTGTGAACTGACTGAAGGCCTCAATTATCTGCTTATAGGATACACAGTAGTATTCCTTTGCTAGTTTGTGGAAACATTTTTGTTAGTGACAGGTGAATGTTGACTTACATGCTCTTCTGAAAGTCAACATTTAATTATATTTATGCGATGTAAGCAGGCTTGTTAAGGACTGTACCATAAAAGAGTTTCAACTCATCTTTCTTCCACTATGAGTCTCTTGGTGTTGACTTGATCAACAGATCAGCAAATCAATGAAAGAGACTGGGACTCTTTGCTTCAGTACACATAGACAGACATCAAAACATGCACAGAACCCAGTTGTGATTTTGATGCCTCACACTGTGAAACATTTCCATTCTTCTTCACAAAAATTCAAGTTCAACACATGCAAATCACTAATATAACACTTGACGAAAGATGTTGGACTTCATTTCAAACACATGGAGAATCATGATTAAACAGAGGCATACAATTTAGATAGGCCCATAATGTGACACATGTAAAGCTCATCATAGGCTTTATTTCATGGCAGTGCTGAACTTAATACAGAAGGATGAAAATGACAAGAACGTGAAAATAAATAATTTTGGAGTATTTCTGGAGGCCGAGAAGGAAGGAACATTAGGATGTAACATATGGATGACAAGAGGTCATCAGATACAGTTCTGAAGTGAGAACCAAACTATCATCAGGCTTCTACTTAAAATGCATTTAAACAACTTATCCAAGACTACACAGATAGTGTGTTGCAGAAAATGTCAGATTTCTTCATTCAATACATACTCTTGTTGAACGCCAGTACAGTACGTCAGAGGACAAAATTAACGTGTATTTTATTTCAGTCTTTACTGGCGGATTGGATAAATTTAATTGATGTGACTTTACTGAAAAATATATAAGTGGGGGAGGAAGGGAGAGGGAAAGTGGGTGGCAGACAGAGAGGTGAGAGGAGGCAAAAATTAGGAAGGTGAGGGGAGAGAAAAAGAAAAGGGGGGAGGAGTGTTTAGACTTGCCAACATAGCAATGGAGAAACTTGAGAGTAACAAACAAATGCAGACAGGAGGGAGCTGTGAAATTGCATATGTCACAGGTAAGAAACTGGAAAAAGAAAATATTGACAATGATTATGATTCAATGTTGTAGAAACAGACATTGTACAACTGAAATATTTTTTTACATTTTGCAATGTTCTTACAAAAATGTAAACAGCCTATTCCAAAATGGAAGACGGTGGTGATTATCTGTCAAAGAGAAGTTCAATCAGTTTTATGACACAATTTCCAGTGAGCAGTCATAATGTTTTGTCGACGCCACTCAAAATATGTGTCATTAAGACATGGTGCATTAATTAGTGCTACATTACTTAGCATGAAATTTGTTGTTATATGTCTACCATGTCAATGACATTCCTAGATTTGGTGGAAGCCACATTATATGTACGAGGGTTGCCCAGAAAATAATGCACCACTTTTTTTTTTCCTGCGACAATTCTTTATTGAACATAATGAAAATTACACACATGAAAGAATGGTGTTTTATCTACACATCCTATTTTTCCATGCAATCTTCATCTCATTCTATGGCCTTCTTCCAGCACAAATCAAGGGTGTGTACGTCCTGTCGGTATCTATCCTTGTCCTAGTGGCAGAGCCAGTGCTACACTGTGTGAATCACTTCCTCATCGTCCTCAAAACTTCTTCCAGAATGGCATCCTTTAATAGCCCAAACAAGTGGAAGTCAGAGGGAGCTGTAGAGTGGATGAGCTAACACTGTCCATTCCTATTTTGTGACGTGTTCAGCAGTCAACAGACTTATCGTATTACAGCAAAACATTCCTGGGTCGCTGTGGTGCCGGAAATGCGTCTTGAGTTTCTTTAATGCGTTGACATATGCTTCTGAATTAATGGTACTGTCTCTTGGCATCACATCAATGAGAATCACACCTTCACAGTCCCAGAATATGGTGATCATGGCCTTACAGGCGGGAGCAGTTGCTTTGAATATTTTCTTCTGTGGGGACTGGGAATGGCGCCATTCCATTGAATGGTGAACCCAGGTTTCATCACCTGACACAATTTGGGACAAGAAGGCCTCTCCCTAACTTCAAAATGTTGCAACAAAACAACACAAATGTTTTTTCTGTGTGATTTGTGATCGACCGTTAAGACACCGCAGGACCGACCTTGCACACACTTTTGAATATCCAAGAGTGTGGATAATTGCATCCACAATTCCTTTGCTGACTGATGGATGCAACGCCAACTGCCGAGTCGTAACGCGTCTCTCCTCATATCCTCGCTGCAACATGTCAGGTGTGACAGCCTCAGATGGTCTCCCACACTGCTGCTGCAAATCGTAAAGCTCTGCCAAACTGCTTTCTGATGGCCTCACCCGCCGTGCCCAGCGACTAACTGCACTTCTGTTGACGAAAGTGGCTTTCCCATCAATGCCACAGGGAAAGTGATGGATGCTTTTCCTGACAGCCAACACACATCTGTAATAATACAAATTGGTTGCACTGTTCCTGTCATACGATCAACCCCGCATGCTCGATGGAATTTCCAGAAAGGAGACTTGACGAAGTTTTCAATGGAACTGGATAACACCATTTGCTGGATACCTCCATCACATAAGAATTATCAATGCTTCATTGGTGCAGTAACAGCAGCAGCTAAAAAGTATATGCCAAGAGGATACCGAAAAGAATATGTTCCAGGATAGAATGATGAAAGTGGAACACTGTACCAACACTTACAGCAAAGTGGTGACCCAGAGATAGCTACAGAACTACAGTCCAGCTTGGATATATCGCAGAGGCAGAAATGGGCAGAGACAGTCAAAAATATGGACTTTACCCACTCGAGCAGTAAAGCATGGAGTCTTCTGAGAAAACTGGGAGGAAGTGCACCAGCATGCAGAAAAATTTCCGAAGTGACACCAGACCAAATTGCTTCCCACATCATTACTACCTCAAGAGTGCCTCCTGACAAGAAACATACAAGACATATCAGATGACAGATCAGATGACAGCTTCATGACTGAAAAAGATGGCATCTCCCTTATCTGAGTATACCCATCCGTTCACAGTTTCAGACACTGACTCTGGAGTGAAGGACCTCAAACCTCTTAAGGCGCCTGGATTCGATGGTATCTATCCAGAATTCCTGATCCATATGGGAGGAAAAGCTAAGAAATGGCTGGCAGAATTCTTCACTGACATCCTGCTGACTGGTCAACTTCCATTGGAATTTAAAAAGGTGAAGATAATATCTGTTCTGAAACCTGGCAAACCCAGCAACATGGTAGAAAGCTATCGCCCCATTGCCCTACGTAGCTGCTGCTACAAGCATTTTGAAAGGCTAGTATATAACAGAATAAGTAGCGCTATCCTAGAGAACATTCCAGTTGATCAGGCAGGCTTCAGACCAGGGCATAGCTGCTGCAAACAAGTATTGTCTCTCACATCCTTCATAGAGTCAGGGTACCAAATGAAGGAGAAAACATCTGTGGTGTTTGTTGACCTAACTGCCACCTTCGACACTATGTGGAGGGAAGGCCATATCTACAAATTTCTCTGCATCATACCCTGCAGAACAATGGCTCGACTGATTAACAGCATGCTAAGCATTTGGAAGTTCCAGGTAATCACTGGAAGCAACATAAGTAAGGAGAGGAAGCTGAACATCGGATTGCCTCAAGGATCAGTTCTCTCACCACTACTGTTCAACCTATATCTATCTGATCTACCAGACACTTCGTACAGAAGATACTGCTGTGCCGATGTCCTGGCTCTAGATGTTAAGACACCAGGAAATGAAGATAACAGAAGAGATTCTAACCAATGACCTGTCTGCATTACATAATTACTTCAAAATCTGGAGACTCCAACTCGGTGTGAGTAAAACAGAAGTGTGTCGCTTCCATTTAAATAATTGGTTGGCGAACATAAAACTGGAAGTAAGTTTCAGAAGCAGAATTCTTCATCATAATTGGAGCCCAAAATATCTTGGTGTCATTCTGGACCATACACTATGCTTCAAACAACACCATCTTAACTTAGCTCAAAAGTTGAGGACTCAAAACAACATACTCCATGAGCTATGCAGAACTACCTGGGGATCTTCAGCAACCACCCTGCATTCTTCAGCTCTGGGCTTGGTGTACTCAAGTGCTGAATATTGTGCACCTGTTTGGATGAACAGTCATCATACAATTCTCGTCGCCACCCAGCTGAATACGACAACACACGTAATATCTGGCGCAATCAGATCTACACCAGTTTATTGGCTTCCAGTGTTAACCGGTATAATGCCTCCTGATCTGCACAGATGCACTGCCCTTATGAGAGAATTCCACAAGATCTCCAGGAATTCTAACCTACCCGTGCATAGCGACCTACCACTATTAATTCGTAAAAAGACTGAAATCGCGCCATCCAAATCTGTGATTGCTAAGGATTTTAAACCTCTTGAAGAATGGAAAGATCGGTGGGAAGCAGTGACAGATGTGCACCTGCATAACAACTTCCAAGTGGATTTGACCTACCATGCAAGACCTGGACTACACTCAACAGAATCCGTAACGGCCCTGACTGATGCACGGATGCTCTCTATAAGTGGAAGAAGCGGCCTAATCCAGCCTGCGACTGCGGGGCTCCATACCAGACTGTTCACATTGTTAGTGAATGCAGGATTCGAGCCTATCACAGTGCTGAAGAGAACTTCCTGCCAGCAACTCCAGATGCAGTGCACTGGATTGAAGGACTGGATATTCAGTTGTAAAGACAAACTTAACTTTCTTGTGTGTGTCAGTATGTTCATATGTATATGTAATTTAATTTTATGATATGTCTGTATTAGCCATACGCTAAATAAGTAACGTTGACAGCAGATGCTCCATGGACTTTGCAGAAGCGTTTGTGAATATTCCCCACAGTTTCTTTCTTTGCAGTGAGAAATTCAATGATGGGACATTGCTTGTGATGTACATTACCTACAAATGCCATTCTGAAACTGTCCTGCAACTGCCTGAAGTTACAGAAACTTCACATGCTCACTCAGAAGACTTCAAATAATATATATGTAACATTTTGCATTCGAAGCATTGTTTTCGGCTGAGAGAAAAAAAAAAAATAAATAAATAAATAAAATGTGGTGCATTACTTTCTGGACAACCCTCGTATGCAACAAAATCTACAAAGTAACATAATATAATATATGCAAACAAATGAGGAAGTCCCCTTAAAAATACTGGAACTGTCTGATTAGCGTATCGACTTTGGACATCATTTTTCTCACACCATGTATCTAATGACTGGACAACTACAATTGGTTTGTGTGACAAAGGTGGACAAGGACACTCAGCACATTACTGCTAATGCAGTGGAAACACTCTTGTTTCAGTATACTTAATTTTTGCAAGGTTTAGTACTGATCATAAACCTTTTCAAATTACAGGGTAGGAAGCTGACTCGAAATACACATTTTGTCTGAAAAAAAGCTAGATGTAATAAAAGAAATGATGTAAGATGGTAGTTTCTGTCTGTTAATACTGGCTTGATATTAACACAAATTTGAAAAAGACTACTGTACTTTTAATTTCTTGTGTAACATATAGTATAGAAATAGTACCTGTGCATACACATTATGTGATCACAAGTATCTGGACATCCCTATGTAATGCGGAATTGACCACTAAGTGTCATGAGAAGTGATCTGCCAGCACAAAACAAGGTGGGATGTATTGTACATTCAGTAGAAAAGCCATAACAGCCAACTAGATCAGTCAGGAGAGCTCAGTGACTTCAAAAATGGGGTAGTCATTGGATGTCAACTGAATGACAAATCCATCAGGCACATTTAAACCCTTCTACAGCTGTACAAGTTGACTGCTGGAGATGTGACTTGAAGTGGAAACACAAAAGGGCAAACTACAGCTAAACCAAGAAAAGGCAGACTTTGTGCAGACCAGGGGCCATCAAACACTGTGCAAGGAGGCTGTAAAAAAGCATATTAAATCACCAGAAGGAATCACTCAGAGTTACAAAGTGCTATCAGCAATCCAGCTAGCACAATGTGTGTTAGACATTTAAAAATAATGGGGTATACTGGTTGATTAGCTCCTAATAAGCCACACATTTCTGCAGTCAATGTTAAGCAGTACTTAAGGCCATGTAAAGAGCAATGCCACTAGACAGTACATGGCTTGAAACAAATGATTTGGAGTGACGACTCACACTATACCCTGTGGCAATCCAATGGAAGAGTGTGGGTTTCGGTTTGGCAAACATATGGAGAACATAGCCTGCCATCAAGAACAGTGGCAACAATCTCCATATCTACATATATACTCCACTAGCCACCAAGCAGTGCATGGCAGAGGGCACTATTTGTGCCAAAGTCATATTCCCCCGCCCCCCTCTGTTCCACTTGTGGATTGCGCGTGGGAAAAACGACTGTCTGAATGTCTCAGTATGAGCTCTAATTTCCATTATCTTTGAGTGGTGATCATTGCGCGATTTGAAAGTTGGTGGTAATAACATATGCTCGACATCCTCAGCGAAGGTCAGAGTTTGGAATTTAGTGAGCAGCCCCTTCCATTTAGCGCGTCGTCTGTCTGCAAGTGTGTCCCACTTCAAACTTTCTACGAGATTTTTAATGCTCTTGCGATGGCTAAATGTACCAGTCATGAATCTTGCTGCTCTCCATTGGACCTTCTCAATATCTTGAATCAGACCCAACTGGTAAGCATCCCATACAGACAAACAATACTCTAAGGCTGGACGAACTAAAGTATTGTAAGCAATTTCCTTTGTTGAAGGACTGCATCGCTTCAGGATTCCACCAATAAATTGCAATCTAGAGTTTGCCTTACCCGTTACTTGTGTAATCTGGTTATTCCATTTGAGATCATTTCGAATAGTCACATCATTGATTTGTTCATAACTTTCATGTGATACTACTTTCCTGTAGACTACAGCATCATCAGCAAACAGTCCAATGACACTGTCAATACCATCAACCAGATCGTTTATGTAAATCGTAAAAAGCAACAAACCTATTATGCTGCCCTGGGGCACACCTGATGTTACGCTTGTTTCTGTTGAAGTCTCCCTATTCAGGACAACATACTGCTCTCTATCTGTCAGAAAACTTTCTATCCAACTGCATATGTCATGAAGTACAGAGGAGGTAATGTTACACTATACAGCTGTTTTTGCCCTTAGGGTGTGGCTCTCTTATTGAGCTTAAGAAAACACTAAATAGGGAATGGTATGAGCACATTTCACAGCACTGTCTAATGCATACAGTACAGGAACAGTTTGGCGATGATGATTGTTTCTATAATATGGCAATGTATCCTGTCATAAAGCAACATCTGTGAGGACAATAACATTCCTGCAATTAAATGGCCTGCCCAGAGTCCCAATCTGAAGCCAATGGCAGCTTAGGATGAGTTAGAGCATCAACTTCTCTCCAGACCTCAGCTTCTAACATCATCACTACCTTCTTTGGTTTTGGCCCTTGAGGAAAAATGGCCTGCCATTCCTTTAGAGGCAGACACCTCATTGAAAGAATACTCAGTAAGAGTTCAAGCTGTCATAAAGATGGTAGATATACCTTACATTAATGTCCACTAATAGATGTCCAGATACTCTTCATCAGATAGCACAATCACTCAGAATAGTTATATTATTACTTACTGTCCTCGGGATGTTTAACTGATGAGAAGCATCCATCTGCAGAAATGTACAGCAGCAGTGCTCCATTTGGTGGTAGCTCTTTAAACCCTGGAAGAACACCACTTCTAAATGACCTGACATGAACTACGAAACATCCTTAATGGCCAACTCATAATAGAAAAATGAAGGCATGTAATAAAGTTTATCAGTATATTAACTGGTGTGGAAACATGCAATTAGTGTAAACTAAGAAGACCAATCCTATCCTTTAAGAGACCCACCCACATTATGTGGTAACAATGCCGCAGTCATCTCATTAACATTCACTCCAGTAATTGTTCTGTCCAAATCTGTTACTGTAACAAGAAAAGAGTGGCGGAGCTACAACGAGTAAAAAGAAGTTGATGATGTGTAGCAATGTACATCAAATTTTTAAGTTTAAAAATTGGAAACAAATGACAAATTGAATGAAATTTTGCAATTTACACAATTTCATAAAGAACCATTTAAATATATTCATAAACAAAAACTAGCTTAACACAGAACTTAAGCTGCCTCTTCCTTTTTATATTTTTTGATACAGCCTATACCTGTAAGTTAACCCACAAATTGTGAACTCAATACCACTGAAAATTCAGACTGGTTAAGCTGCTTTATACACAAGGCAGTAATAAACAACTTTTTTTAACTAACAAAAATGAGGAGAGGCAACACTATCTACAGCTGATTGATGCCCCCCCCCCCCCCACCCCCACCCACCCACACACACACAAACAAACAAACAAACAAAAATCGACCTCAGTAAAGCTGATTAATTGTGAGCGATTGGGCAGACTAACAGAATTGGGTGGAGAGGAAGATACTGCGTTAACCAAAAGGGCAAAAGATGTATGTGGCAAAACGTGGGTGGGGACACAATGAAAGACATGTGGCTCTTAGAAACAGTAGCATAAAAAGCACAAAAAAGAAGATATCTACAAAATGGAGGAGCACTACAATATTGCAATTGTTGGGAGGGAGAAAACTTTGAGTGATTAGGTAGTGTTACAGTGTCACTTTTTGGGTGTCTGTCTGGTTTGTGTGTGTGTGTGTGTGTGTGTGTGTGTGTGTGTGTGCAGGCGTGCACGTGCCTGCGCGCATACCTAAATCAGAAAAAGAGCAGTAATTTTAAAGCTCTCTGTTGTTGCATATTTTTACGTATCAATCAGCTACAGCTGCATGGTCACATTTCCTAATTTTTGGATACTGTTTCAAACCTCGAATTACTGTTAATGTAACAAAAATTTATTTTCATCACTGTAACACACTGTATTCCCATTCACTGTGATGGCTGACAGTGTGTTTCAAATATTCATTTCCAGAAAAGAACCTGCACAAATCTGCCACTTAGTGAAAAGGAATGTGCAGAAATTAGTTTGAATTCTTCCATAAGAATGTCAACATTTGTCTCAGAACTTTCACTTTATATATCACCTATCACTTTCATAAAGAATATTTAATTTGAAAACTATGTTAACACCTACATGCTCCAAAGTCATACATTCACTCAGTTTAGCTTCAGCACTGTAGTTTGCTTACCATATGGTAAAAAATTGTTTATCAAACCTTCCGCTGAAGATTTTAACTGTGCAAAGTTCGGTACTTAATTATAAAAGCTTTACGGTACAATTTTCAAACCTCAAAGCATAGCCTTATATTCTGTAGAGAAATCATATTCTGATACTTTCTGTTAGATTAACACTTTGCGGTCTAGCTGCGAGCTACGCACGCAGTCCCTGCAGTAAGCGTTGCCGACGAGTGGCGAGCTATGCTCGCAGTGAAGTAAAAAATGCACAGATAACAAACTACAGGCTATACTCGCAGTTCGTGTGCTTCGTCATGCAGCTTGATGTTTTAGTTATGAGAAAAATCCACAAGAGAAATGTTCGTGTCTTTACCTTTTGACATATCCATGTGAAAGCAGTGCTGGCAAGATGTCTCAGTACAGATGATCGCTTATGGATAAAGAAATTTTGGAGGTTTTATTCAATGATTCGGGGTCTGAAGAAGAATTTTGTGACGATTCTGAAGATGACAGAAATATTGCAGGTAATTATAACATATTTACTGAAATTTCGATTTTGTGACATGTTGTAATATGTACGAAAAAGTAGGCGGCTTGTATACTTTTGTTATTTATATTTCCTGTAACATATTTTAGACTTCTAACAATAATACAGTTTATACAGCTGTGTATATGACTTCTTTATTTACAGAAGAAGAGCTTCAGAAGGATATTGGCATGACGTCTCAATAGGAAACATGCCCAGCAGATCGCGAATAAAATATAGGCTGTATAAAAATAAACAATTTTGGCCAGTGTTGTGTAATAACCGGCCATGAAGGCAGGGGAGCAACAAGTAGGACAGAACCCTTCGACTGTATGCGACAGACTAACTGGGTGACATTTTGGAAGAAAAATTCCTCCAACTGACAACAAAGCGAGGACGTGCTGATCATGTAAAATGTGTGGTGACAAGGCTAAAAAAGGGGAAAAGGAAAGAAACGACATACTACTGTCCTATGTGTGGTGTTGTTTTCTGCATGACAGAATGCTTTGAACTATGTCACACGAAAGCCAATTACGTATAGAAATGATTTATAAAAAATAGTAATGTAATATAGATGCGTACTGTGATTTTCTTTATAAATACCTTTCAGTTTGTTTTTACAAAACATAAACAAGTGTAATATTCTTTCTGCTTACAATAAATCCTACTACAAAACTTTATTTACCTTGTTTCAGCTAAAAACTTGTGATAACAGTGTAAATTTAAGTGAAGTTGGTAACTACAATGTGTTACTTTATTTTAAAGTTTAAAGTACAGTGGTAAAACACAAAAAGTCTGCAATGATTTATCTGTAACCATTCCCAAATTATGATTTTTTGAAAAACAACAAGAAACCACAGTCTTGTGCTAGAATGTCGTACTAAGTACCAGACCTTAAAGTGTTAAAGCTGAGTGCTACAGTAGGACTTTACCTGGAACCTTGCCTTTCATGGGCAATGTTCATACTAACTCAGCTATCCAGATCTGTCTCACAGCTTCAATTCTGCCAGTACCTCTCTCCACTTTCACATCTTGGAAGAGGGGTGCTAGCAAAACTGAAGTTGTGAGGCACGTCATCAATTGTGCCTGAATGATGCTCAGTAGAAGAATTGCCCACCGAAGGCCAGGTTCTATTCCTGTTTCAAAACAGCACACACACTGATGTAGACTGAAAGATTTACTAAGGAACCAAAATCTTTCAGGCTACACAATTTTTTCTTCCCTGTCTTTGTGAAAAGGTCATCCACCAAGTTTTTTTCTCTTTCTTTTTTAGAACAGCAATAGGTGTGGTCAACAAGTACCTTCCCTTCCAACAGATTAACATGGCTTTTCTTTGGTGTTGGTGACTGGGAAGGACATGCAGAGTCCAAACTGAATTGATGTATCCAATTTTGCTTTTGCAATGATGAAACACACTTCTGATTACAATAATGAGTAAGAGGGACACCATCATACACCTGTACAATTGCTGAATTTCCTAACGGACCTCAATCCTCATTCCATCATGTCCAAGTATCAGCATCTATTGTGTGGGAATGTGTTTTGAGGGTGAGCCCTGTAAACCATTTCGCAATTGAATAATTTAATGCAAAGCATTTCCATTGCACAGCTGCTTCAACATTTCATAGGATGTATAATGGATTTCTATAGAGAGCAAAAATTAAAAACAACATAATTATTTAACTACATTTTCTGCAGGATAGAAGTTCCTGTCAAGCATTCTCTTGGAACTGCTGCTGTCAAAAAATATGTACACATTTCAATTTTATTTTAGCAACTCTGGGCACTCCTTCCTACTTTTTTAGGCAGTGGTTTATTACAACACACATTTTAGAAAGATAACATAGTACATCCTCATTATCCATGGATTTGTCTGTAATTTTGGAGACACATGTTACTCCATCATTTTCTACAGCCTCTCTGCATTTAATTATCATCTATGACCATTCCAAGATCAGTGGTGACGAAAAGCCTACTTGAATTTGACGCTCAATTGCTAGAACTTTGATGCCGCAGTTCTCTAAGGAGAACTCGTATTGTCATTTGACCTTTATACCGTATCAATGGTCAGAAATATGCAACTGTATATGTTACATTTCCAACGAGAAAGAAATTATTCATCTTTCAGGGATTTATGGATAACATAAAGGTGCATCTCAACTACTTTTCATTAAATTTCTGTCAATATAATGCTCATAAAAGGTCTTCATGAACATCAAACACTGAAGAGAAAGTTTTCATTTAACTAGCCATATCAAATTTAGATAAAATCCCAAGCTTTCATTGACCGCCTCCATCATCATGTAAGGGGATATCTGACAGTTGTGAAACTTGTGAGACTGCCATTTTTATGCACACAGAACCGCATTCGATCAGCTGGATTATGTCACAGAGCTGGCACATGCTGAGCTGGTGTCTTCTAAATCCATAGACTACATTGGTGCTTAAAGACCAGCATTACTTGCAGCGTCATCACTCACATCAGGCGGTAAGCTAGGAGAAGTCTTCCTGTATGATCTTTCTTTATCAAGTGCAGCACTATTCCACATACTGCCCTGCGTACAGCCAGTGTTTATATTAAAATTGTTATCACAAAGTCTAATTTCCACTTTGTCCCTAACAACACAGTCTCCATTCTGCCTGAGCCAGAATTCTCAATTTTCAAATAAAATCTTGTATTTATGTAACAGGCTATGCTGGAACACTACCAGTTTTTCAAAATTCCTCTATTTAAGCTGATGTCTTTATAGACTGTCCATTTTAAACTACTGCTATGCTTACAAGGAATATTATAAATCCCTAGAACTCCAGACCAAGATAATCTTAAAAATGTTGCAACATCTCTTTAATTTTTCTGGTTGGCCAGATGACTGGTCTTATTCCTTGACAGTTTAGGAATCTACCTGTCTTACTTTTTGTTGTATCATAGAATGGAAGCCACACTACGTGTTGGTCCTCCTGGTTTGGCTGAACACCATAGCATCTTGGTTTCCTCAATACCATTGACCTAATATCGCAGACCAAATGCTCGTTCCTTCTGAACACTATTTACAGTTGATTACTCTTGGAGCTGTGGTTCTCCTTGTTCAAAATTGTCCTGAGTCCTGGCCTGTGTATTAGAGTGTTAGCATAGCTTTCTCTGAGCCTGATAATGGAAGCTTTCAATACAGAAAATGACCAAGTTCATCTGGTTTCCTTTCAACCAACATATCTAAGGAAGGAAAGTTCTTGCCCCCTCAACCTCCATGGTAAATCTAATGTTTGTATGTATACCATTCATACGGTCGATGAATTGCTGCAGTACCTCAATGCCATGTGGCCACATCAAGAACGTATTGTCAACATATTTGAAGAAGCAAGCTAGATTGAGGGTAGAGACTGTCTAATGCTTGTTTTTTGATGGTAGTTACCGCAGACATTTCATAATAATTTCCAATGTACCAAAAATAGGTGGTTGTGAAGTCATGTCAAAATAATTTTAAAATTTCAAGGGAGAACTGAGGAGCCAATAGTTTTAACATAATTTCTACTAGCACCTTTGTAAAAAGGGAGACCATGTCAAGGCTGGCGATAAGTTTCCTGGCGCCTATCCTCACCTGTTTTATGATAGCTGCAAACATTTATGAGTTCTTAACATGGTATTTATAGTGGGTAACTATAGGTGACAATAATTAAGTTAAAAGCTTTGTCAGCCTGTATACAGGAGAGATAATATACTGATGACTGATCTCAGAGGCACGCCACCTTTGTGTACTCATATTTTTGGGAGATCTTAATAGCTGGGTGGCCTAGGTGCTCTTCGGCATAAATTATTTTAAAGTTCACGCGGGATGACAGAGTTATTTAGTGGCACCTCTGTCTTCCTGCTAAGTGTTGACATGGGATGCCATTTAAGAATCCTGTATTTGGTGTCTTCCTGTAACAGACACACTTTCTTATGACAGAATTCCATGTGACCCACTACAACTTTAAAAATAGTAGTAATACACCGACTAGTCACATAGCGCAATGGTTACAGTAAGTATTCACACGCAAAAGGTTGTGGGATTGTCGATTGGATTTTAGATATTCAGCTTGGAATTGTGTACAAATCTGCTGGACCACCCAATTGACTCACCTTTAACAAGTTCAAGGACATAAAATGAATAAATAGCTAGTGTGGGACTATTCACCATATTCTGACACTACTGCGCCCTGGTAGTATTTTATCACTTTCACAATGCAGTATGAATGCACAATGAAACACTCATAACATTTTTTCCTGCTCCATGGACACATTGTGTGTGTGTGTGTGTGTGTGTGTGTGTGTGTGTGTGTGTGTGTGTGGGCGCGCGCGCGCGCGCGCGCGCATGCGTGGGCTCGCCGTGTGTGCGCGCGCGTGCACTTTGAAAGACACAAATTCATACGTCAGCTCCAAGGTGCTTTTAAAAAACTGGTGGAATTTTGGAAACTAACTTAATCACTCAAGTAAGCCTCTTATATGAACAATTTGAGATTGCCCTGGGATTTGGCACTGCTGATTTATTTTACTCTGCCTGAGCTTGTTTTCTAACACTAAAGCGAAAGTGTCAAATATGTTGAAAAACTGAATATTTCTGGTATCTGCACAATACCACAATGGTTGGCGGTATGTATGGTGTTTGTAGCTGTGTAAGAAGTTGCTACTGTTTGTTGGAAAACTGAAGCTGAAGAATACCCTGGACACTGCTGTATTTCATACATCACTATCAAACTTTATTATGCATTAACATCAGTCTATTGGGTAGTGCATTTAAGGTGTTGCATCATATACATATTTAAAGTTCAGTCATTCAGTTACTTTGGGGCTACTGAACAGTTACTGAAATGTAACAATACAAAAACCAAGCACTGAAGATTTACTTCAATACACATAATAATAATCTTAATTTACAACGATCTTGCCTGAGGATGTCTTTTAGAGCAATGCAGTTTATAATTTTCAATGAAAGTCTTCTTGTGTTTGGGGGGTTGCGGGTAGGATGGGGGGGTGGGGGGGCGGCGGCGGCCATGTGGCTTTCTCATGGTGTATTTCGTATGATACTCAGTGCCAACACAAAATGCAATTTTGGTTCTCATTATGTAAAAGTCTAAATTATAATTTTATGTGCCTAATTGATTGAGTAATTTCAAATTACTATGGTTGATATTCAGTTTAATGATATTGCCAGGGACAGTAAAATATGAAGAATAATTGGTTTTCCCAGCAGCAACTGAGGCATAACTGCTGTGTCAAGCTGCACTGAATACACAGTCCTATCACACATGTGGATGACAAACAGTAAAATTCTCATGATGCTGTACACCAAACATACTGAGATGATAAGGGAATTAGTTATTCTTTTTGTTTTGCTGTCACCAGCAATGTACAATTTATATCCTTGAAATAAAAACTTTGTCAAGCCAATTTAAGGTTGCTCTATTAATTGGGCTCATAAAATTATGATTTCAATATATTTTGTGCATTTCTGTTGACACAAGACCAGAAGAAACACCCGACAGAAAGCCCCTTTTCGTGCTGACTCCATCCGCTCAAAACGAAGACCTAAAAATAGTTTTAAAAACACTATAAATTGTTACTTGATGGCTTCAAAGGGAAGCTTGGCACATGTGGCTATACTCAGCATTTTTGCTGAGTTAACAAAGTAGATGCTGGACAGACCAACAGAAAACTCTAATGACGTCAACAGGGGTTAAACGTCCGGTTGAAAATACCTATGGTTAAAAGGAGATATGGTCCAAGTCTTTCTGATAACAAATGGGTGTTTTTAATCCTTTACTTCGTAAAAAATAAATGAACTGTGTTTAAAGTAATAAACAAAACTGAAACACACTAAGAAACAAAGGTTATTATACAGCTTATTTCTATTTACGGTAGTATCACATGAGATGATGAAGGCAGCTTGTAACTTTCAAGCTCCAGGTAATGCTAGAAGTGCAATAACAAGCTTGTGTAAAATAACTAGAGAGTCAAGCATGATACTTAAGTAGTTACAATCACAATGTTTAATTTCTACCTGAGATAAAAATTAATGTGTGTGTGCACATCAAGGTTTAACGAAAACTTACAAAACAGAGTTTGCATTTCATTCTCTTCTTTATTAACACATTATTCAAACTGCAGTGCTAAGGGAACTTCTCAACTGCCATTGGTTGGGAATCTACTGGTTCACGTTTCAGAACTACACAGCCACTGGGAAAAATATAAAAAAAGAAAAGACGGAAATGATAAGAAAAGCAACAAATGCGATTGAAAAAACACAAGAAACAAATGATACACTTCTTTACACTTAAACATGCAAAAATTACAGTAAGTAGCTGGCATTTAAAACTATGTGCAGTTCACTAAAATAGGCTTTACGAGCTTAACACAATATATTTAAAAGGCAACTAAGTGATGCTCTGAATTTTTTACTAATGACTACTTTCTCTAAAGAAAGCTGGAAACAAAACAATCAACAACTACATAGATAAGATGAAATACCATACTTACCAGCTGAGGCAGAATCCTGGAAAGCTATATCACACAAATTCCAATGAAACCTCTGGCCCTCCTAATATTTCTCGTCTTTTTACTTGATTGCTCTATATGTTATCTATGAGGCACACAAGTGAAGATAATGTACAAGAAAAAAAAGTATGTTATTTGAGGTCCTGTTATGGGAGCAATCGGTGTCCAATATGAGAATATAAAAGATGAAGAGCAAACGACCATTCAGTGGGCAGTTATGCTGTGCATCATCAGCTGTTGTCTAACAAGAGTAAGGACTGAGTCATGAAAAAGATACACACAGTCCAGAAAAATAGAGGGCGACCAATTTTCAGTATATTCAATAGTAAGAAGATTGAAAATATTCTGTAAGTATATATTTACCAAGGTATTATGCTTGGTCAACCTATTACTAACTAAACTCCCACACTAATTTTCTTTCTTTGAACTCTGGTAACAATTTTCAATATATATTTTAGCCAGCAAACATCCACATGACTTTCACACATCCCAGCTTCTTGTATCCACTAAACCCACCATTTTCTTATTCATTCAACACTTCCTCAGTCTAGGCTGCAGCTAGCCACTTTTTGCCCTCTACTAAATTACTCTTATCCTGTACTATTTCTCTTTTTGTTACTTTTCAATCATAGTTCTCATTGCTTCTCATGGAACTGAAGCTTCATGAACAACTGAAGTCTGTAGAGAATAGAAGTTGGTTGCTGTACAACATGTGAAAAAAGAACAAACAGTAACAGGAATACAAATGGAAAAGTCAGGGATGTTGTATGTGCTTGTGCAGAAGTTTGTACTATGAAATACAGTGAAAGGAAGGAGAGGAAGAATCTATCAAATTAGAAGAAATATTGTGAAAATTACATTTGAAGCACAAGTATGAGGGTCACTCCAAAAGAAATGCACACTATTTTTGTAAAAATACAGTTTTCATTCTGCATGTGTGAAAGTTTTACAGTGTGTAGATACATCCTTCTTGCTTGTTTTCAAACTTAGTTCAACCTGTTCCTGTGAGTGGCGCCATCACAGCATGTCTTCAAGATGGCTGCTACACTTGAGGTTCATCAGAAGCAAAGTGCTGTCATAGAATTCCTGTGCTGTGAAAACGAGACAGTGGGAAACATCCACAAGAGGTTGAAAAAGGTGTATGGAGATGCTGCTGTCAATCGCAATACAGTTAGTCGGTGGGCAAGCAGGTTACGTGATGAAAGCGGGCACGGCAATATTAAGGATTGTTCTTGCAGCGGTAGACCTCATACTGCACACACTCCAGACAATGTGCAGAGAGTTAACGAACTGGTGACTGCTGACAGACGCATCACAGTGAACGAATTGTCACGTTATGCTGGGATAGGGAAAGGAAGTGTTTGCAGAATACTTAAAGTGTTGGCGTTAAAAAAAGTTTGTGCCAGGCGGGTTCCCAGGATGTTGACAGTGGCTCACAAAGAAACAAGAAAAACGGTATGCAGCGAACTTTTGGAACAGTACGAGAAGGGTGGAGATGAATTTCTTGGAAGAATTGTGACAGGTGATGAAACATGGCTCCATCATTTTTCACCAGAGACGAAGAGGCAATCAATGGAGTGGCATCATGCAAATTCAACCAAGAAAAAAAAATTCAAAACCACACCATCTGCTGGAAAAGTTATGGCTATGGTGTTTTTCCATTCTGAAGGACTCTTGCTTGTGGACATCGTGCCATGTGGAACCACCATAAATTCTGATGAATATGTAATGACACTGAAGAAACTTCAAGCTCGACTGAGTCGTGTTCAACCACATTGGCAAAAGCAGGATGTTTTGCTGTTGCACAACAATGCATGGCCACTTGTCAGTCAAAAAACCATGGAAGTGATTACAAAACTCGGATGGACAACACTGAAACACCCACTTTACAGTCCTGCCCTGGCTCCATGTGACTATCAACTCTTTGGGAAACTGAAAGACTCTCCTCGTGGAACAAGGTTTGAAGATGATGTCTCCCTTGTGTACGCTGCCGAACAGTGGCTCCAACAGGTTGGTCCAGAATTTTACCATGTGGGTATACAGCCGCTGGTTCCAAGATGGCGTAAGGCAATTGAGAGGAATGGAAATTATGTGGAGAAATGAAAATATTGTTCCTAAAGGATGTATCTACACTTGTATCTACACACTGTAAAACTTTCAAACACGTAGAATAAAAGATGGACTTAAAAAAAAAATTGTGTGCATTTCTTTTGGAGTGTCCCCTGTACAAGAAGAAAGGTGATAATGGCAGGAAGCACAGGAAAAATAAAGACGCATTTATTTTGAGGACACACATGAAGCATTTGGTTTGGAAATGCTGAGAAAGAGACATTTTGGTAAGAGAGACAGAAGTAGTGCCTGTTAGCATTGGAGACAGCAGTGCGTGAACACCCAGTTACCATCAATAACTAATGCAGACATCTCCTAGCAGACACTGCTATGTCCGTTTTAAAAAGGTCACAGCTGACTAATGGTTGCAATGCAAATGATGGGTTTATAAGCCAACTACCTGAGTAAACAGGGAGACACATTGCTGCACGTACATCACAAGCACATTCCAGTTCTATTTTTCAAATGAAACGGAGCCTAATCATATGTAAAGCGACCTTTGAGAGGGAATCAGTTAGGTTTTCTTGTTTATAATTGTTTGAATTTCCTCAGTCTCTCCATTATGAGAATATACTCTAAAATTTAAATTGTTGAATGAAATAAATCAGTCTCCAGCACCCCATTGTTACTAATCTGTGTGTGTATTTCTATACATGCTAAAGTTATTGATGCTACACTACAGCATCTGGGACTCAGCAAAATCAAATTTACAGATAATTGAAGTTATGCCATGGCACTTCAAATATCTAGGAAAATAATGGGCCTCTTCAATCTGGACGAACCCAGATGGAATACTATGCTCTAGGGGGTCAACCACATTTGGTCAGAAACATGCAAAGGCGGAAGCCTTTCCACACATGCATCCATGGAAATGTTTAGTATACATGCCACAAAGGACAGCAAAGCTTAAGAAAGTGCAACCTATAAGTGTATAAAAACCTAACCACTTTTGTACTGAAATCATTTTGTGGTAGTATTGCAGCACTACCACCACGGGGCTATAACATTTTGGGGTGCCCATCCAGAAGGCTCATAGAGTTCTACCTTACATCAGGGCAGCCTGCCCTGAGAAACAAGACACACAGCCGCCGCTGCAGGCCAGCGGAGCCCTGGGACATAGTGCACTGGTGGCAGTGCTCCTACAACAGATCATGGCCGATGTAGTGCAGGAGACGACAGTCTTTCCTCGACCACCACTGCTTTAAATGCCAAGTTTGGAGGATGTCACTGACAGAAGCAGTAGCGTTGTACCACCGCACAGCCATTTTTCACTCTGTCAGTATTACAGGTTGTCTCTCTCTCTCTCTCTCTCTCTCTCTCTCTCACACACACACACACACACCCACACACACCCACACACACACACACACACACACGAGGCTACTGAATGCCTCAACCACACTACTGCTATTTGTAATGAATCATGGTGGAAGATTGCAATAAAGGAATTTGGAAAGCACAAAACAAGTCTACTTGCTCCAAGTCCAATTTCACTGGCATCTGTATACTGATATCGCAATGTCTCAACCTAAAGCCTATGGTACCACATGTCAAGTAAATTTAATTGTTGTTGAGTGTTTTAGTCATTGAAAGGAAGCTTGTAAGGCATATTCTGTTGCAAGCAGTGTCAGCAGATTCATCTCACTTCAGAGGTAATGGGAGTCATGACTGGCTAGTACCTGTCAGAGGTACGCCTAACTTAGAAGGTTGTTCAGCACCGTGTAAAAGAATTTGGTAAATATATTTTGTTTTGCGTTTCTTGTTATTATTGGTGTTTCAATATTAATGTCTGGAAGAACAAGGCTCCTGCAGAGTCAGAGATGTAAGGTGTGTCAAAACTGGAGGCAGTTTGCATATTACATGAATAGGTATGTTATTGGCAACAAACAATACGGAGTTACACGGTCTAGCGGAGTCACTGTTTCCACAGTGAAGTACAGATTTATCAGCTGCAAGTTTAGTTGCTCCTTTCTCTGGGAAATCAACTGAGGATGTGCAAGCATTTGTGGAAGATCTTAAGAATTTGGCAGATATGGAAAAATGATGACACAGAACTTTAAATGATAGCAAAGTTGAGATTAATATGAGAAGGAAAAACTTATGCAAGGTATATGGAGGCTCTCAAGGGCACTAGAAAGTTTAGGGATTTAAGAGAGGGCTAGTCCAGAGGTATACAGAAGAGAATAGTGCACGGCATTTTAGGAAACAGTTGAGCACCATAACAAAGAAGCATGTAGAGTCTATGGAAGAATATGCAGACGTAATGAGGAAGATCAATCTGTGTCCTTCAAAGCTGGGACAGAGTGCTATGGTAAATAAGATGATTTTACAAGAGGCTGAACGGAGGGTGTCTGATGTATTTTTTTGGGAGGATTACTTTCAGAGGCGTCAAGAAGAGTATGGACACAGAGTTTGATTGACCTGCGCCCAGCTATCCGATTAGCAATAGAATGTGAAGAAATTCATACGTCAACAAGATTGAGGATTAGACAGACAGTGTTTTCAACCAATATAATGTGTTATAGGTGTGGACAAACGAGGCGTGTGAGGAGGGAATGTCATCAGACCTGAGACAATGGGAGTAGAGGCAGAGGTCACAGTAGCCTCAGAGGTAGGGGACTGGGAAAGGACCAGATGTTAAATGCCAAGGGGAATCTGAGGTCCTGCTTATGGACATTCTCAGTAAGATTAGATGCTATAAAGTCGTTTGCTGAGGTGGATTGTGCAGAGAAATAGAAAGAAAGATGAATATCAGGATATTGATGGACACAGGTACACATGTCGGTTGCCCAGTGGTGATCTTGTGGTATATAAGCATAGGAAGCCACCATGGTATAGATTACATGGCATGGGGAATAAGGATGTCACACCATTGGAATTGGTGGACACAGATTTTTGCCTGGGTACAGTCCAGTTTAAACAATATGTAGATATTGTGTCACATGTCAGTGAGGGCCAAGACATGATCTGGGGTTGGGTTTCTTGTACCAGTTAAGCGTCAAAAATGATCTACGGCCACACATCGTGGAGCCTGATGGGAAAGTGTTTCAGTCGAGTTGAACCACTCCCAGTGTAGCAATGTCAGGAGGTGATTCCATCCCGAATGACAAACCATTTAAGCGACAAACAATCACACTACAATTTGATGCACACAGTAGTGTACCTAAAAGGTGTGTGGTGAAACCATTGGAAGCAAATGAAATATTGGATCAGGCACGTTTCTTGATAAGTGTTACACATGTACAGGAGATAAATGATGAGAATACAATACCTGTTATTGAGGACAATTTTAGCACTGAGGATTTCCGGTTAATGGAGGGGTTGGTGATCATTCATGTGGATATCTTGGAGGAGGAAGAGTGGGACAATTCTATCAGATATGGACAATAGCCAAATGCCATTGAAACTGAATTACAAGAAAGGCAAAGCACTTAAAGGGAAGTTATACGGAATTTATGGATTTTTTAAAGAAAAGGTCCATTGCCAGCTATGCATATTACTCAGCACCGGGTATAAACAGGAACTGAATCATCTGTTTACCACAAACTATAGTGAGTCCTGAGGTACCTGCAGCCAATTCTGGAAGAATTTACAGATAATCAGCTGAAGAAGGGGTTATTGAGGAGAGTAGTAGCCCATGGGGGCCAGGATTGTTGCCATGCCCAAGAAGTTGGCAGACAGATCACTGAAGTATAGGTTTTGTTGCGATTATTAACATCCAAATGCTATGACTACAATAGATGCCTACCCTTTGCTGAACATTATGGGAACCATGGATTATTTGGGCCAGTGCAAGTATTCTTCAATGGTGAATGAAAGCAGGAGTGGCTACCATTGCCAGGAAGAGTGACCAAAAACAGCAGTTGCTTCACTGTGAGGTCATTATCAGTATAGGAGGATGCCTTTCAGATAAAACAATGCACCTACGACATTTCAGAAACTGATAATATTCTTCTCAGGTATGCAGCCGGATCATTACGTCTTCATGACACAATATTTCCGCGGTCCACCTGGCCGCCATCTTCAGGTGAGAGTGCTGGTGCACGAACTCGACGGAACTGACTTCCCAGCGCAAGCGGCGGCCCCTATATAGGCCGCAGAAGACCCACAATGTGTGCGCGAGAAGGTGCCGTGACTGCCCTCTGGCGCAGTAGACATGCCCCGCCGCCAGTGGTGGAAACGGGCAAAATCGAGATATCGCTGTCAAAAATTAAAAAATTTTTATTCCGACGATCGAACCACAGACCGTTGTTTTTTAATGTCAGATAACACCGGATCCCAAGCCTTACTTAAAAGATAACCCTTGTCTCTATTAATAAGATTGGCAGATAAACGAATCTCTATGGATTCTTTTAAAATACAGTCCCAATAGCGAGACGCAGGGGCAACCATTTGTGTCTCGTCATATAGCATTCTGTGTCCCTTGGTGAGACAGTGTTCTGCCACTGCAGATTTCTCAGGCTGAAGCAGCCGTGTGTGCCGCTGATGCTCAACACATTGGTCCTGAATGGTCCGGATTGTCTGAGAAATCTGCAGTGGCGGAACACTGTCTCACCGAGGGACACAGAATGCTATATGATGAGGCACAAATGGTTGCCCCTGCATCTCGCTATTGGGACTGTATTTTAAAAGAATCCATAGAGATTCGTTTATCTGTCAATCTTATTAATAGAGACAAGGGTTATATTTTAAGTAAGACTTGGGATCCGGTGTTATCTGACATTGAAAAACAATGGTCTGTGGTTCGATCGTCGGAATAAAAATTTTTTAATTTTTGACAGTGGTATCTCGATTTCGCCCGTTTCCACCACTGGCGGCGTGTTATGTCTACTGCGCTAGAGGGCAGTCACGGCACCTTCTCGCGCAAGCGTTATGGGTCTTCTGCGGCCTATATAGGGGCCGCCGCTTGTGCTGGGAAGTCAGTTCCGGTGAGTTCGTGCACCAGCACTCTCACCTGAAGATGGCAGCCAGGTGGACCTCGGAAATATTGTGTCATGAAGACGTAATGATCCGGCTGCATACCCGAGAAGAATATTATCAATTATTACGCCGGGAAAGCCTTCGTAGTCACGTTTCAGAAACTGTCAGACATAGTTCTCAGTGACTGAAACCCATCGATACATTGTCTATTTTGCTACAATTGTCTATACGAGTTATATGGAACAGCACATACAATACTGAAGAGAAGAATTCCTGAGACTGAGGGCAGAGAATTTAAGGTTGAGTACAGAAAAGTATAATTGTGTGTTGGATGAGGTGGCATACTTTGGTCACACAATTAGAAAGGCTGGGGATAACGCTAGATCCAAGAACGATTAAAGCATATGTGAATTTTCTGTGCATGAGTCAGTGAAGGAACTACGATCACTGCTTGGAGTTCTGAATTATTACCTAAGATCACTAAGGGATCTGAGGATGTTGCCAAATCATTGACACAATTACTGAAGAAAGGTGCAAAATGTGTTTGGTCAGAGGACTGTCAATGTGCTTTCAAAAAACCGAAAGAAGCTCTGACATCAAGTCTGATTTAAGCATTCTCATATTTCAGTAAAGAATTCATTCTATGATGCAATGCATCCAACCATGCTCTTGGTTGTATGTTGTCTCAAGAAGCAGGGGCGTAAGCACCCTGCACTATGCATCAAGGCAAACAAAATCAGCAGAGAGGAATTACTCCATGATGGAAAAAGAGATTTTGAGCCTTATCTATGGAATTACTAGCTTCAAGTGTTATTTCTACAGGAAAAAGTTTCAAGCGATAACAGCTGTTGCAGCACTGAAATGATTACTGGGGTTGAAGGACCTATCTAGTTGGCTGACATGATGGGTGGCATGACTGAGTGAGATTGATTACATGGGAACACAGACGGCTTAAGTAGGAAAGTAACAATATTGCAAAGAAGTGGTAATGAGCTTAGGGAGAGGCAGACAGTGCACAAGACAGATGACAAGTGGCAGCAGTGTAGTAAACAACAACAGATAGGAGAATACATGGGACTTGTGAGAAGTTGAGGAATGAGATGATACAGGGGGATTGTACCACATACAAGGAGGAGGAGAGGTTGGACCGATGTGGAAGGCCAATTTCTGAAAATTATGTTTGGGATACCTGATGGAGAGAATGTCAGAAGGATGAATGACACAGTAGAAGAAATGAAACTGGGTGAAAGGAAAAGAAGGCATCAAGTGAGAGGTACACCATGCAAACTGTGGGTTTGGAGAAAGATGTGTTGAACAATACTCCACTACAATGTCAGCTGACTGGGAAAGTGATGAATTGTGCAAAAACTGTACAAAAATCAGTAAACAGGAACATTACGAGGCTGCAAACTGAAGCAGAAATATAGGACAAGGAACTAGTGGAAACAAAGATGCTACAGTCCTTGGAGAACATTGTGTGGGAAGCAGTAGAGATACAGGAAGCTATGCAGCAAGCTGTGTAAGGCTAGCTAGGAGTGAACTTCTTGTCACCAGAACAATATCTGGAGGGGCTATGAAGAGTGCAAAAAGAACTACCACCAGAGTTAGGGTTGTTCTTGGAACCTAATCATACAGACTTACCCCTTATTTTAACCTAGTGCACAGCAAATGAAAGGACCAATTGAGCAAAACCTACTTTCTAGTAGCAGGGAAGCAGGCTTGGTACCAATGTTATGAAGTACACGTGGATCCTATTAATTGGGGTATGCTGAAGAAATCTGACAGAGTAAAGATACAGTGATCATATTAGTTGCAGAAGATAAACAGACGTGGAAAAAGCAGAGTTACAGAAGTGTTACAGGAATGAGACTAAGATATGTACAAACAGAGCAAAGAGAGAGGGTCACAATTCCTGAGCAGTGAATAAATGTTGGGTCAGAAAGCACAGAAGGATTGCAAGAGGGTGGTGATTGTACTTCCAGCAGGTTGAGGCACCTTGATAAAGTAATAATACTAGTCACTTGTTTCTAGTAATGGAATGATTTCATTGGCCAGATCTCATGGGGAAGTGTTACCAGCTTACCAGCAATGAGTCTGGTTATGTTAAACCAGACTTTGGGACCCGAGTCAATACAGCCCATAGACAAACTCATTAACAGAAGAGTCCAATCTCCATGGAGACATTGACGCAGCATGTGAGAGTACAGGGAAAATCAATAATAGAGGGAAACAATGTTGACCACTGTCATACCAATGGTGAAATCCTATGCACTCTCCTATTGCTATCACTGGTATCACCCTTTGTATCAGAAAATGAAGTTTATATTGTAAGATGCCATAACTGATGTGGTCATTAAAGAAAGGATCATTGGAAAATTTACTTTTGATACAACCCATGTGGCTGTCAAGCACTGTTCAAGGTTTATATGTCAGCAAGACATCTACTGCCAGTGAGAACAAACAAGGCTTGGGCAAGGAGAGTTTCCACAAGTGTAATTTTCATACATGAAAGCGAGTGGAGAGAGTGTATGGAGATGCAGAGCAGCAAGATGAAAGCATCCCAAGACACGACAATCACTAGTGTCATCCTGACCGTTGCATCTGTCACGTGTTACAGAATATAGTTTATACATTTAGTAGCGACATCTGTGTGGTATATATTTGTTGTTGTATGAGTCATTTTGATTCTCCCTTCCAGCATCAACATTTCAGAACTTCATAAATAGAGATTTGTTGTATGGCTTACACTTGAGATCATTCCTGTCACCGTCTACTTCTTTCCATCATCAGTTATTCATTTTGCTTCACTTTACTCTTCTCTTTTTATCTCTGTTGTTACTGATTTTTGTACTATCTTCAATCTTTCAACCTATCAATAACAAAATGGTTCAAATGGCTCTGCGCACTATGGGACTCAACTTCTGAGGTCATCAGTCCCCTAGAACTTCGAACTACTTAAACCTAACTAACCTAGGGACATCACACACATCCAGGCAGGATTCGAACCTGCAACTGTAGCGGTCGGGCGCTAGACTGAAGCGCCTGGAACCGCTCGGCCACTCCGGTCGGCTATTAGTAACATTAATTCAATTTTCAGCCTGCCTTTCCTCTTTTTTAACTTGTTAACTAACTTCTTTGCCAGTTCTAAAATTCCACATTTTAATATTATATCTGTTGCTAGCATTTCACATTTGATTTTTCTGTCATTTGCGACACAGTGTCATATGTGACTTTTCTACTTTATTCCTTAAAAAGAGTCATTTTATCCTTTGCTTGCCTCACTTTTACCAAGTTACTGAACCCCTCGCAACTTTTTTTAACATTTAATTTAATTTAATATTAATTCTAAAATGCAAATGTGACTTACAGATATACAACCATAGTTTTTTAATAAAAATAACATTTTATTTTTAATTAGAAATTGCATGAAAACTGATACAGACATATGAAGTCTCTTATTGTTAAATGAAAAAATTGTACATATATACATAATAATGTTCAGTTTTCAGAGAGAGAGAGAGAGAGAGAGAGAGAGAGAGAGAGAGAGAGAGAGAGAGAGAGAATTGCTGTCAGCTACAACTGAACCAGTGATCCATGCATCCTGCAAAACACATAAATTGATGTTTGGACACTGACCTTCAAATGCTGTGCATATGAAGAAAATTGAAGACTGTTTTATATAGTTAAACTGCCCAACCAACCAAATTCACAAATGTGAATGTCAATTCTTAGGTGACAACCAATTTATCTTAATCAAAAAAACAAATTACTGGAAAAACCACCTCAACATTTGCCTTAAGTGAATTACAGAAATTTCAGAGAATGTAAATCTGAATGGCTGGACTGGGATTTGAGCCCCTTTCCTCTCAGCATGAATGGCAAGTTGCAAAGACACTACTTACATTTTGCATTTTTATGCTAGCTATCAATGACACCATCACTTTATGAACACATTTTCCTTCCTTGTTTTTAGATATCAATGAAGCCTCAAACATAATTCTCTTTCAGATTTATTGAGAGAAGGGAGGCTGAAGTTTGAAGCGCGATCGACAAGGATGTAAAGATGGAGCACAAGCAAAGGACAAGGAAGGAAATCAAGCAAAGAGCATCGTAGTATTCACCTCAAGTGATTTTGGGAAACCTACAATACCCAAATATGTATGCGTGGTTAGGGTCATTAACTTAATTCCTTTCCAGTTCAAATGTAGTATTTTTACAAATGTACTGTACTGGAGACGATGACGGCCAACAAAATATATACAGTCCGCTAAGTAAGATTGTGGTCAGGTTAACCAGTAGAAAAATGTATTTGACAACAAACTAAAACATATGCATACATCGAACATAAACAAAATAAAAGTGCAATCACAATTAACAATACATCCAGTCACCTCCAGTGTCAATAATTATTGACATCTGTCTGAAGCATGCTTGAAACCTAGTCTCGAGCATATTCACTTGAAAGACCGCTCTGAATGTGTTGAATTTGCATTGACTGTTGTTTGAAAATGAATTCTGTATGCACTTAATCCAATGTTAACAATGAGCCCCCCCCCCCCAAAAAAAGGTTGTTACACATTTGTAGTCACTTTACCGCTTGAGCCACTTTCTTCAAAGTCATCCACATTTTTAACCAATTTATAGTATACTTGGAAGGAGAGACAGCATTGGTCGTATATTTTTGTTTATTATCACAAAATCGATTTTCGGTCACTTAGTGACCATCTTCAGTGCTGTAATTATAACTTAAATTAGTAAGCACTGGTGTCAATGAGCTTACGGCGATCACATAGACTCCTTCCAAGTATACCCATTATCTGGTCGTAGTGCACAGGACACTATGGAGTCGCCAATCAATAATTTATAGTATGTTACTCTCTTTTTTACAGATGACTTTGATTTCCACACATATTTAGATACTGTTGCATGACTCATTTGGTGTAGCTACGGAGAAATACAGCCTCAAAACGTGACACATAAGCTACACTCACATCTCTTCATGTGTATCTCAGTCAAGAATTCAAAGTGAACTAATGCTTCACGGACATTGCATGAAGAACAAAGGTTACCTCTATTGGCCTGTGAAAGAACCAAGGTGATATCTTACCATCTTTGTGTAATGCTGACCACACTCTTACTCAACTGACGGTACCAATGCCGATCACACTTTTAAGAAGTAATATTTGCACTTTACATAGAAAGTAAAATATTTTCAGCCAGTACATATAATTGAGAATCAAAGCTAACAAGACATTCAGTTCCACAGTATTACAAAGTAAACTAAACACTTCAACACATGCTCTAAGATAAGTGCTTCATGTACTGAAATTTGCACAGGCAGCCATCATGCAGTAACATATTGTTGACACATGTGATAACCTAACTATGTGACACTAGTCTCTGTAATAATAATAATAATAATAATAATTTCACTGATACAAAATTATGGGTTTCACAAAATCTGGTTACTGCAAATATAATAATTTAAACCTAACCAAAGCATTTATCAAACCAATAAATTGTTTTAACATTACTGTGTTATAGCTAGTATTTTCCTGTTGGAGGTAAATGACCTTGACTTTCTGTTATGTGAGCATTGGTAAATTCAACCAATTGTTTAGTAACCTACACATTAATAGGCAAATCCTTGATTGAACCTTGGATTTATCGATTTATATTCGACACACATCTACAGTCAGAGAGTCACTCTAATTTAAAGTCATTTTTGATAAATATAACTAGACTTCAAATTGCTTTAGTGCAGATACTGCTACTATTATGACCACTAACAGTATCCTGCAGTTATGCTGAACTGGTAGTTTGCAACCACATGCATTTTAAAATTCCTCAAAACTTCTGCATATTATTTGCTCTATTTCAGAACACAAGTAGGCTGTAGGAAATAATTCCTAAAAGTTTGTACCTGATGAAAGAAACACCATAATTTGACTGAAAGTTGGTTTGTACAACAAATATTTGTGAGGATTTTCACGTTTCATAGGTCGATCCCCATTCTCTTGGCATACTAACTGGTATGGACCTTTACTTCCTCCAATACCATAATTCTTTTCCTACAAGAAAAAGTACAATCATCATTAGAAGCTATTATCTAACAACAGATACTAAATAATAAAAATAAGATAACTCCACTTTTACACTTTTCAAGGGACTTCAAAAAAAATGGCGTTAATCACGGGAAAATGTAAAATGTGGGAAACAGCATTTTAAGCTGAAAAAGTTATGTATAGGATACCCACTTGCACTTTATGTAATAAAAACCACTGATTTAACTGGAACTGATAACTGTCTGGGAAGAGGGAACATTTGAATTTCACATGTCATAATCAATGTTTTTGAAAGCCTACAGGTGTCATTCATTATTTATATAATGAAATACTGCACTAGTTACATATATTTTCATACTCAGCATGATGCATTTCGAGAAATTTTTTTTCGTTGTTAAGTGGAAATATGTAAATAAGTATTTTGTATGGTGTTTGAATATGTGTTATTCTGCGTCTCTTGCACTGTAATCATCTTTTTGAGGTTATCAGATACGGTGCCTCATCAATAATGTAAAAAACCACACACACACACACACACACACACACACACAAACTATCACTCACATTGTTTGTTTGTGTAACAGCACAAAAAATACATACGTCAATAATGCACTTGACAAATAGAATAAATTCTCGAATCACGTTTTGCTCAGCATGAATAACATACGTAACCAACGCTGTGTTTAAACTAAAAACATTTGAGCAACACAAAGTAAATGACAGTATCAACTAGTGCTTCAAGTGGCCATATGCTGAAACATGCTAAATATGGTTCGACAAAGGTGTCATGAAGATCACAACAATCACGAAATTGCGGTTGCACAGTAGAGACAGTTTGGAAATGGATGTGATTGGTCATGATATCTTCATTCAAACTAACCCAGTTACTCAAATCAGCCACCACACAGCGGGAGATACCGCATGAATTGTTCGAACTGTTACATGTTTACCAGTTCAAATACACTGAGTAGAGTTTGGCTCTGAGCACTATGGGACTTAACATCAATGGTCATCCGTCCCCTAGAACTTAGAACTACTTAAACCTAACTAACCTAAGGACATCACACAACACTCAGTCATCACGAGGCAGAGAAAATCCCTGACCTCGCCGGGAATCGAACCCGGGAACTCGGGCGCGGGAAGCGAGAACGCTACCGCAAGACCACGAGCTGCGGACCCACTGAGTAGAGTGCCCTGGTATCAGGAAACTTAACCACGTAATATTTGTAAACACTATTGGATGGCCAACATTGTGCCAGTGTCATTTTTTTCTCCACAAACATTTTTTTGTAATGCATAAATGGCGGGAAAATTATAAATATGTTGAAGCAAAATCAGGTGCAAATTAACATCGTGGGCATAGGAAATTTGACAAGACTGATGAAAAATGTCATAAACGGTGGAAAAATGTTAATTCCAGGAACGTAAAAGTGGGGTTATATTGCAATTTGTGCGGCCATCTTACAAATATTCTGCTTAAAGCACATTTATGTTTCCTTACTTGCTACCTGTGAAAGACAGACAGCTGGAAATGATGTTTCTATAAAAATGATTAAAGCTGAAGAAAAGGCAATGAAAGTGAAACTCACAAAATTATTTATAGAATGTCTAGGAAGGTAGGCAGTATCCTCAAACTAGAACATTACTGTAATATTTTGCTTCAGAAGAAGGTGACAAACAGGCTATAATAATAATAACAGCTACAGATCTATCAGCCTACTCATCACACAGAGCAACTATGCCTGATGGTATTAGCAATCCAGTGTAGGATGTGGGGGTAAGGAGGTGGTATGGGTGGGGAGGGGGAGTGATAGCAGGTTAAGGGTGGGGGAAGATGTAGTGCTGCTTGTGAGAGCGTGCAGGGACATTGTGGGGCAGGGTAGGGGTACTGCGTGCAGTTGAAAGGTTTGGGTTTGGGGGGAGCGGGGGGGGGGGGGGGGGGGGGGGCGGTAAAGCGGTAAAGGAGAGAAGTGGATAAAGATCTGTGCGTGCTTTGGTGGAACAGAAGGTTGTATAATATTGGAGTGGGAGCAGGGGAAGGGATAGGTAGGTGGCAGACAGGGACTAGTCTTCCAAACTTCACAGGCTATGACTTATTAGCCACACTGAATCAACGATCTCGTCTGTGCTCAACACATGGCCACGTGACAGCGCAAAATGTTGTTGCAGCATCTCATGTCCCACATTCTTCAACCCCGACATAAATTATCAATATAAATCTCTCTCTCTTTTTGCCTATTTTAACATGCTGTTTCCCGTGCCTTCCTGTGCCACTTGAACTTGTTGAACTTCGACCTTATCACCCCTTCTCTTTCCTTATTCTAGCACACACATACGAATCTCACCTAATCCATTTACAACTGCTGTCCCTTCTCTTGAGACATATCCAGCCACTGATCTGCATCCCACTGTTATGGCCCTTTTATTTATTTTTTTCTTTGATTTCATTGCTGTCATGTCATTTTAGCTAATTTTCACCTTCACTATCAGCCCTACTCCCTCTGGTTTCATCTCCTTTCCCCCATACTTCATACATTCCATTATTTTTGTGATTTTTTCCCGTGTATTTTACTTCATATCGTCTATATCTGTGTTTCAAGAGTTATATGAGCTGTTGCCACAGTCAGCTGTCACCTGATGAAGGCTAAAGAAGCTGAAATATTAAATACAAAATGTTGCAGGACATCTGGAAAATGTTTCTTTTTTTTCATTGTTACCTGATTCTGTCATACACTGATGGAGAATCAATTTTTTACTCATTTGAATAACACACGTACAACACATTTCCTTTAAAATCCCATAGAAACAAAACTCTTCCACACATTAAGTTTTCATTTGACTTATACTATTGTGCAACATGTTCAAAGAAAATCATTGACATCAAGGCTAGCTTTGTGCTATGCCATGGAATTTTTACTTATCTCTCATAGATTAAATTAGAAATCTCTTACTGCAATAGCTCAGTAGAAATCTGAACACTACTCCTTCCAAATATGAGTCCAGTATCCTAACCACTGTACAACTTTGCTCACAACTGATAACAATAACACAAGAATAATACTACATGACTATGTACAGATACAATGTTTAAGTGTAAGACTGAGTAAAAAATGTACAAAAAAAATTTGGAAGTGGGTGATTTATATGGAGAAAAAGTAAAATAGGACTAGAGAAATAAAGCTGACATACTGCTTGTATTAGAATACTTTCTTAAACAGAATATTAATGACAGAACAGAGCATTCAACAATGTGAACATGGCGCTGTTAACATTTACAACAAAGTTTGAAGATCTAGAGACTAGAAAGAAGCAGCTACTACTGTAGTCATTTAAGTTCTATATATAACTCTCAAAAATTTCAGTTTGAGAAATAAGCAGACTGCATGTTCTACATAATCCACCAACATACACAAATAAGAAGTAAAATTGTATTAAAAAGAGGACAATACTAGCAGACATCATGATATTTTTTTGGAAGAAACGCAAATGATATCAGGAGAAATAGCCCATATGGGAAAAGCAAATGCCCCAACAAATGAGGAAAGGGATGTTACACTGCAGAGCAGACTAGAATACAAGGTCAATGCAAAACAGCACAAATAAATGCCACAAGAAAGGAAGAAATGTGCCAGCTGAGACAAATAATTTCAAAAGAAACCCCAACTAGGATGAAAATGAATATTTCAAGACCTAAAATGAATGAACTGTCAATGTTTTGACTATAGACAGACAACAAGGTATGTATAACAGTTTAAAGTGTAGGGCAAAAAATAGAAAAATGGAAATTTGAAAATAAATTTAAGAAAATGTTTGATTTATGAGAAGCACAAAACATGAATAATACAATAAGACAAATAAAAATGAATAAAAAAACAAGATGAACACAATACGTTATGGAACAGAATTACTCACAAAAGTAATGAAATCAACTGAAGGGCAGTGTTGTGGAGGACTCATACCTTGCTTGAATTATTGAACCAATGTAATAAGAAGACATCAAATAAAGTAAGCCTTTTGTGAAAGCTGAAATATATCTTTCTGATATCATACTGTCTAGTGGATAGCAACAAGCAAGTAATTTTTCAATTACTTCATGGAAGTGTGTGCTTTATACATAAAGAGAATAACATGTCTGAAAAATTACATAATTCCACCAGGCTATGTTTTAAATAACTTTATTTGCATTGCTGGTTTCATTGTCCGTTTTCAAATGCATCTAAAAACATACAACACACAAAAAAATAAAAACGGTCATTGAAAACATGAAAGTCATGTAACTACATTGGATGTAGCACTGAATAAACATAGTAGTTACTTATACTAACAGATGTGGACACACTGCTGTCAGTTCATTAAAAAACCACGGGATGTGCATTCATGTAAATGTGACAGTCATTTGAACAGGTGCTTGCAGTGTGATTTGTAGTAATTATTACATGGTTCATTTCCCTGATGCCAAGATGGTAGCTGACGACTAGAGTGCACACAAATATGCAATACGCGTGATTTTTTAATGAACTGACAATGATGTGGCCACATCTGTTACTAAGGACGGTGTTTGATCTGTGTTGGTATGCACCAGTAGTACCCTCTGACAACAAGAAATCAGAACTGCAGATTTTGGGATGTGGTACAATGGAACTTTATTTTTTACCAGTAAAAAGGTTGTATTCAGGCTTTTAAAATGCACAGAAAAGTGTTGAAATAATAATTTAAGAAGTCTAAATTTCAAAAACACTCCTCCCCTACCTCCTCCTCCAGAAGGTCACAGTACGGGAACCTCTCTTCTTAAAAATCCAGCACTGACAACAGGTAACTATTATGTTTGTTTAATTCTATATCCAATGTAGTTATACACTGAGATGACAAAGTCACAAGATAGTGAGATGCACAAATACAGATGGCAGCAGTATCGCATGCACAAGGTATAAAGGGGAATTGCATTGGCAGGGCTGTGATTTGTACCTATGTGATAAGGTTACTGACGTGATTATGGCCGTACAAAGGGAATTAACATACTCTGAATGTGGAATGGTAATTCAAGCTAGACGCATGGGACATTCAATTTTGGAAATCTTTACGAAATTTAATGTTCAGAGATCCACAGTGTCAAGAGCATGCAGGGAATACCAAATTTCAGGCACTATCTCTCACCATGGACAAAGCACTGGCTGACGGACTTCACTTAACAACCAAAAGCAGTGGCATGTACATAAAGTTGTCAGTGCTAACAAACAAGCAACACTGCATCAAATAATCGCTGAACTCAATGAAGAATGTAGGGCGAACATATACATTAGGACAGAGTGGCAAAATTTCACGTTAATAGGCTATGGCAGCAAACAATCCATGTGTGTGCCTTTGCCGACAGTACGACACTGTCTGCATCCAGCACCTTTCCTGAGCTTGTGATCATATAGGTTGGACTCTATGCGAATGGTAAACTGTGGCCTGGTCAGACGAGTGCCGATTTCAGTTGGTAAGAGCTGATCATATGGTTGAAGTGTGGCGCAGGCCCCACAAAGCCATGGACCCAAGTTGTCAACAAGGCATCATGAAACCTTGTGGGTGGTGGCTCCATAACGGCCTGGGCTGCGTTACTTGGAACTAACTGGGCCCTCTAGTCTAACTGAACTGATCATTGACTGGAAATTGTTGCGTTCAGCTACCAGGAGCCCATTTGCTGCAATTCATGGACTTCATGTTCCCAAACACATCACTGAGCTATGATTTTTTCGAATATCATTTTGTAGTGAGCGAATCATGAAGGGATTGGAAAAAAAGGAGACATGCTGATTGCAAGTTAGCTGATTGAGAACTGCAGGTAAAAATGTGACTCATTCACATAAAATCTATAAGCAGAGGCCACCAGTCGACCAGCGAAACAGAGCTCAACAGTTCGAGAGTTCCTGCCAGCAGACAAGCCTCACATGACTCATCAGCCAAAAGCAGAAAATTATGTCAGTGGAAAAATCTATTCAATTAAACCTATACACTAAGAAGGAACTGTATTCTTGCTTACAGATACCTCTGGACTGTGGATAGTTAGTCTGTCAAGGCTTACATGTACCTATGACTGATTGTCACTTACAGTGTGACATGTAATGGAATCTGAGGGTTCGATTTTAGCAATAAGAAAGTGGCTCCTTTTGATGATAAGAGTCGAAGTAATAGGCCCGGCAGGCTATTTGTTCTAGCAGTTCTAGTATGTAGTAAGCCTCGTCTATGTTCTAAACTCGTTAAAATTATGACCTGGATACTGTGACCTTCGACATGTTCATGTAAACTTGGGACGAGGCAATATGATCAGACCAAGGTACCAACCCAGAAGCTAGTTTCTCCATTTCTACCTCCATAGCCAAATACCCGAGTCTTTCTGCACAATATCCAACCACAGACATCTGATAAACCTGAGCTAGACCCTGTCGCCGACTTATTCCCTTGCACGAAGCAGTGCGTGCCAAAGAGTCGGAAGACCTGAAAAATCCCACATGGCTTCCTATTCGACTGAGGGGTTCACATAAGCATATTGTGACCCCCATCATCAGGTTATGACAGTTCTGGACCATTCGAGTACATCTTTTGGCCATCCACATCGCCCAACAAGAATGCCATCGAACATTTATGGGACATAATCAAGGGGTCAGTTTGTGCACGAAGTCCTGTACCAGCAACACTTACACAATTATGGATAGTTATAGAAGCAGCCTGGCTCAAGTAGGGAAATTTCAACGACTTTAAATTGCTGCACTATACCAGGCAAAAGGAGATCCAACATGATATTAGGAGGTATCCAATAACTTTTGTGTATGACTTCCATGTTTTTGCTCTTCTTTTTTATTATTATAGTGTTTTGTATGTTTTTTGGATGCACACGAAAATGGACAGTGTCTGAAGCTAGCAGTGTAGTAAAGTAATTTAAAATACAGTCTGGTGGAATCATGTCATTTTTCAAATATATTGAGGCTGTGGGGCCCATCCAGACAAAAATAATAATGTATCTCTAGTCCTAAGTCACACACATTACATGGTAGTTAACACTTACAATGGAAGCCCGCACTGGAGCAGGAGATGCATCATAAATATGGTTGTATTCATCCTGAGGTTCTCTTTCAAGGGTTTGCACCATTCGAAACATATCCATTGTCAGTTCACTAAATTTTACCTGTAGAAGTTAAAAAAGTAGCATAGCACAATAAGTATTTGAAGATTTTTTTTAAACTTTCAGTAATATTTTAGGTTTATACCAATAATATTGTCTGACCTGATCATTGCAGTTGCCAATTATGAGTATTTCTTGAAGAGTGAGGTTCATAATGGGAGACTTCTCAACGGGCGGAGTTGTTAATGGACTGAGTCTAGAAACATGAAATAAAAATTTATACATGTAGTTATACAATTCTGTTATGTCTACAGTTAAATATATTCACAGTCTGATCTTGACACCTTGGATTTCAGTATTTGTTTCAGCTGTAAGACCTTCTTGCAAAACATATGTCCATATGTTTCAAGCAATTTGCACCATATCACATTTGTTGCAATTTTTCATTGATCTAAGCTCAGATTTTCAGATTAAACAATCATGTTCAAAAAATACAAGCAGCAACATTGGCAAGATTGAAGTAAAATGCTAGAATACGCTGTACATATACTGAATAGGAGTATACCCGCAGAAAACAGGGGAGTAACATCCTCCTCCTTCAACCCAATATTAGCCGATTAATAGAACTGTAATGGCTATGAAGCAAATAATTTTAACTTTATAATCATAACGTATCGAAATACTGTCTGCAATTACTTTAAAAATATTCATTCCAATATAATACACTGTCCTCTCTCTCTCTTTTTGTTTTTTACAGAGATACACTATTTTTCTGACTAAGGGCAGGAAGAGAGTATCAACCTCTTTCATGACTTTACAAGGGAGAAGAAATGTATGTGTTAAAATGTCCCATTGTGAACAATGTCATTAGAGATGGAGGATGAACTCAAAATGTGGAAGAAAATTGTCCGTTTTCTCTATAGAAAAATCATCTAGACATTGGACTTAAGCGAATTAGGAAATCACAGGAAACTTATATGTTGACAACCAAATGGGGGAACTGAACCAAACCTCCAGAGTGTGAGTTTCAATGCCTTAACTACTATGCAAGCTGGCTCAATATACAGCTTTGCAGACAGTAACAAAACAAAAATCATAATCATCTCCACATAAAAGTGTTCCGTATGGTAACTTTAGTTTGGTGCTTATCTTCAGTATCCATGCAAACTAGCCAAATATTATAAATGATGGCATCAGGCAGTGACTTTATATGAGAGGAAAACACTGACGCCAAATTTATAACAGATGTCAAGACAAACTTTCTGTCAAAGAGTTCACAATTCAATACAATACCAAGGAACTATGTTTTCTAGCTGTAAAACTAGCTCACACATACTCTTGCAAAGCTGTCTTGCACACTATGCTGTCAACATAACATGAGACAACTGAACACATCATCAAAACTTGAAGGTTCATATATACTAGTTAAATGAGAAATGTAGTTTACAGTCATGTGACACCTTAGGTGGTGATAAATGCTGAACAGTATCTACAAGATATCTGTAAAAGGCAGGGAGGATACAGTTCTTGTGTCCCAGTGACATTAAGATCAAAGACAGCAGTAGCTTGGTCAGAAAAAGGATGCAGAGATGAACTGACCATGGACTTCATGCAGGAACCATCACAACATTCATCTACAGTGACCTCAAGAGCATGTCTTATCAACTGCACCACTCAGCTTGGCTACACAGACATGAAACCTGCACTTCTCAACAAAAAGTCCAGCATCTTACTCACCCAATCACTTCAGTTGGTGGGACACCAGTGAGAAAATACTCCTAACATATATGTATTGTCCATGCGGCGACAAAATTCAAGTTCTATAGAAAGTCTACATTCATTTTACATTAAGACATAAACATATGAATTATGCCAGAAATTGGTGGTAGGTTCTCAAACATCCAGTCAGTTACAGACACTTTTGTAGAAAATAGTATGAAACCTAGGCATATAATTTCATATACAAGAGGAAATAACTCAGATCTTTGAACATTATGCACTGAAGAGCAAAAGAAACTGGTACACCTCCCTGATATTGTGCAGTCCCCTAAGAGCATGCAGAAGAGCCGGAACACAACATGGCATGGACTCGACTAATGCCTGAAATAGTGCTGGAGGGAACTGACACCAAGATTCCTGCAGAACTGTCCATTAATCTGTAAGAGTACAAGAAGGTGGTGGTCTCTCCTGAACAGCAAACTGCAAGGCATCCCAGATATGCTCAATAACGTTCATTTCTGGGGAGTCTGCTAGCCAGCGGAAGTGTTCCTGGAGCCACTCTGTAGTAATTCTGGTCATGAGGGTTGTCGCACTGTCCTGCTGGAATTGCCCAAGTCTGTCGGAATGGACATGAAGGATGCAGGTGATCAGACAGAATGCTTATGTATGTGTCACCTGCCAGAGCCATATCTAGACATATCAGGGGTCCCATATCATTCCAACTGCACATGTTCCACATCATTACAGGGCCTCCACCGGCTTAAACAGTCCCCTGCTGACATGCAGGGTCGATGGAGTAATGAGATTGTCTCCATACCCATACAAGTCCACCTGCTCGATACAATTTTAAATGAGACTTGTCCGATCAGGCAACAAGTTTCCAGTCATCAAGAGTCCATTGTCGGTGTAGAGAGGCCCAGGCAAAGTGTAAAGTTTCATGTCATGCAGCGATCAAGGGCACAAGAATGGGCCTTCAGTTCCAAAAGCCCATATCGATGATGTTTGGTTGAACGGTTTGCATGCGGACACTTGTTAATGGCCCACTATTGAAATCTGCAGCAATTTGCGGAAGGGTGTCATGCTGAATGATTCTCTTCAATCATCATTGCTCCCGTTCTTGCGGGATCTTTTTTCAGCCACAGTGACGTTGTGGATTTGATGTTTTACTGGATTCCTGATATTCAAGGTACACTTGTGAAATGATCGTATGGGGAAATCCCCACTTCATCACTATCTCAGAGATGTTGTGTCCTATCGTTCATGCACCATCTCCAATACCATGTTTGAACTCACGTAAGTCTTTATAACCTGCCATTGCAGCAGCAGTTACCAATCTAACAACTGCACCAGACACTTGTTGTCTTATATATGTGTTGCTGACCAAAGCACGTATTCTGCCTACACCAGCTTCTTTGGCACTTCAGTGTCGTTAAGTGATAACAAAGAACTACAATAATAGTTTAGGAAGAAACCTATATTACTAAGCAACTGTCTCAGAACACAATACTAGTTGCAGGTTGTCTGTCTAACTGCTTCCTTGGGCAACAAAAATTTGATTTCCAATATTTTACATAATTACTGACAGAATTTAAAATGCTGTCATATTCTACTCATAATGTGGATACCACATTATGAGTAGATTATGTTAAAAGGTTAATCAAGTAAGACAAGAATTACAGTCAGAAACTGAGTCTTTGTCCTGAGGCAGCCTAACTGATGGCATACAAATATCTGGACTTAGCAGCCAGTATTTGTGAATGAGAGCACTTATAAACTTGCAACAAACTTTGCTCATAACTGCAAATTTTCCAGAAACTTTTTCGAGCTGAAACTCCCCCCCCCCCCCCCCCCCCCCCCCCAAGAAAACTGATGGGAAAAAAAGTTTATCCCTTACCACATTTTCATTTTCACTGTTCACGCAGTAAAACTTCAGCATCAAATACAGCGTTTTAATTTATTACTTCTTTACTACCAACTCTATTCTGAACACAGTTTGCAGATGGTATTCACAAGTACCACTTCATGTGGCTGCAATATTACATTATTGTACAACACATACACTACGTGATCAAGTATCCAGACACCCACAAAAACATACATTTTTCATATTAGGTGCATTGCGCTGCTACCTACTGCCAGGTACTCCATATCAGCTACCTCAGTAGTCGTTAGACATTGTGAGAGAGCAGAATGGAGTGCTCCGCAGAATTCACAGACTCCGAACACGGTTAGATGATTGTGTGTCACTTGTGTCATACGTCTGTACACGAGATTTCTACACTGCTAAACATCCCTAGGTCCACTGTTTCCAATGTGATAGTGGAGTGGAAACATGAAGGGACACGTACAGCACGAAAGCATACAGGTTGATCTCACCTGTTGATTACAGAGACCGCCGACAGTTGAAGAGGGCCATAATGTGTAATAGGCAGATATCTGTTGTTTGTTGTTGTGGTCTTCAGTCCTGAGACTGGTTTGATGCAGCTCTCCATGCTACTCTATCCTGTGCAAGCTTTTTCATCTCCCAGTACCTACCGCAACCTACATCCTTCTGAATCTGCTTAGTGTATTCATCTCTTGGTCTCCCTCTACGATTTTTACCCTCCACGCTGCCCTCCAATACTAAATTGGTGATCCCTTGATGCCTCAGAACATGTCCTACCAACCGATCCCTTCTTCTGGTCAAGTTGTGCCACAAACTTCTCTTCTCCCCAATTCTATTCAATACTTCCTCATTAGTTATGTGATCTACCCATCTAATTTTCAGCATTCTTCTGTAGCACCACATTTCGAAAGCTTCTATTCTCTTCTTGTCCAAACTATTTATCGTCCATGTTTCACTTCCATACATGGCTACACTCCATACGAATACTTTCAGAAATGACTTCCTGACACTTAAATCAATACTGGATGTTAACAAATTTCTCTTCTTCAGAAACGCTTTCCTTGCCATTGCTAGCCTACATTTTATATCCTCTCTACTTCGACCATCATCAGTTATTTTGCTCCCCAAATAGCAAAACTCCTTTACTACTTTAAGTGCCTCATTTCCTAATCTAATTCCCTCAGCATCACCCGACTTAATTAGACTACATTCCATTATCCTTGTTTTGCTTTTATTGATGTTCATCTTATATCCTCCTTTCAAGACACTGTCCATTCCATTCAACTGCTCTTCCAAGTCCTTTGCTGTCTCTGACAGAATTACAATGTCATCGGCGAACCTCAAAGTTTTTATTTCCTCTCCATGAATTTTAATACCTACTCCGAATTTTTCTTTTGTTTCCTTTACTGCTTGCTCAATATACAGATTGAACAACATCGGGGAGAGGCTACAACCCTGTCTTACTCCCTTCCCAACCACTGCTTCCCTTTCATGTCCCTCGACTCTTATAACTGCCATCTGGTTTCTGTACAAATTGTAAATAGCCTTTCGCTCCCTGTATTTTACCCCTGCCACCTTTAGAATTTGAAAGAGAGTATTCCAGTCAACATTGTCAAAAGCTTTCTCTAGTCTACAAATGCTAGAAACGTAGGTTTGCCTTTCCTTAATCTTTCTTCTAAGATAAGTCGTAAGGTCAGTATTGCCTCACGTGTTCCAGTGTTTCTACGGAATCCAAACTGGTCTTCCCCGAGGTTGGCTTCTACTAGTTTTTCCATTCGTCTGTAAAGAATTCGTGTTAGTATTTTGCAGCTGTGACTTATTAAGCTGATAGTTCGGTAATTTTCACATCTGTCAACACCTGATTTCTTTGGGATTGGAATTATTATATTCTTCTTGAAGTCTAAGGGTATTTCGCCTGTTTCATACATCTTGCTCACCAGATGGTACAGTTTTGTCAGGACTGGCTCTCCCACGGCCGTCAGTAGTTCCAATGGAATATTGTCTACTCCGGGGGCCTTGTTTCGACTCAGGTCTTTCAGTTCTCTGTCAAACTCTTCACGCAGTATCATATCTCCCATTTCATCTTCATCTACATCCTCTTCCATTTCCATAATATTGTCCTCAAGTACATCTCCCTTGTATAGACCCTCTATATACTCCTTCCACCTTTCTGCTTTCCCTTCTTTGCTTAGAACTGGGTTTCCATCTGAGCTCTTGATATTCATACAAGTCGTTCTCTTATCTCCAAAGGTCTCTTTAATTTTCCTGTAGGCGGTATCTATCTTACCCCTAGTGAGATAGGCCTCTACATCCTTACATTTGTCCTCTAGCCATCCCTGCTTAGCCATTTTGCACTTCCTGTCGATCTCATTTTTGAGACGTTTGTATTCCTTTTTGCCTGTTTCACTTACTGCATTTTTATATTTTCTCCTTTCATCAATTAAATTCAGTATTTCTTCTGTTACCCAAGGATTTCTACTAGCCCTCGTCTTTTTACCTACTTGATCCTCTGCTGCCTTCACTACTTCATCCCTCAAAGCTACCCATTCTTCTTCTACTGTATTTATTTCCCCCATTCCTGTCAATTGCTCCCTTATGCTCTCCATGAATCTCTGTACAACCTCTGGTTCTTTTAGTTTATCCAGGTCCCATCTCCTTAAATTCCCACCTTTTTGCAGTTTCTTCAGTTTTAATCTACAGGTCATAACCAATAGATTGTGGTCAGAGTCCACATCTGCCCCTGGAAATGTCTTACAATTTAAAACCTGGTTCCTAAATCTCTGTCTTACCATTATATAATCTATCTGATACCTTTTAGTATCTCCAGGGTTCTTCCATGTATACAACCTTCTTTCATGATTCTTAAACCAAGTGTTAGTTATGATTATGTTGTGCTCTGTGCAAAATTCTACAAGGCGGCTTCCTCTTTCATTTCTGTCCCCCAATCCATATTCACCTACTATGTTTCCTTCTCTCCCTTTTCCTACACTCGAATTCCAGTCACCCATGACTATTAAATTTTCATCTCCCTTCACAAGGCAGATATCTATCCAGACCATTACACAGGAATTCCAAACGATATCAGAATTCTCTGCAAGTACTATGACAGTTAGGTGGGAGGTGAGAAAACTTGGATTTAATTGTCGAGTGGTTGCTCATAAGCCACACATCATGCCACTAAATGCCACACGATGCCTTGCTTGGTGTAAGGAGCGTAAACATTGGATGATTGAATACAAGGAAAGCATTGTGTGGAGTGACAAATCACGGTACACAATGTGGCGATCCGAAAGCAGGGTGTGGGTATGGCGAATGCCCGAACAAAAATGTTTGAATTTTTAAGAAAGCAGCAGACTAGTAATCCTACATATTGGGGCTATATGCTAATAATAAAATCAGAATAAATTATTTGGAAAAGATCTTAGAAAGAGATTTTACATTACATTAAATGTGTGTGGACCAAATCAGTAATTAATGTTTATTTTAATAATACATAATGTTCTAAAAGGTACAACTAATTTATCCTCCTTTATAACTAGGCCTATCTACACAAATAACTAATTACTTAAGGTTTGTAATATATCAATAGATATCCTTTTACTTTTCATACCTGTGGGAAAGCACAATGGTATTTGAATCTGCATGCAAAACACTGACAACACCATCAGCTTTAATAAATGACTTTATTTCTTCTAAGACAAGAGACCACTCTAACTGATCATCAGGTTCGTAGGTGCTTGTATAATCTATAATTTGTTTGTCTAATTCCTGCAGAAAGAAAAAAAACATACATTACTTTATTGAATAAGGTGTGAAAGTGCTACACATGTAATTCAGTAATCAATGGTCTGTTGCAGTTAAAATCTTTTTCTCAGCGCATCTTATAACTATGAACAGAACAGAACATCCACTCAATGTGATGTGATAGGCTAAGTCATGAAATTAGAAAACAACATAAAACATATGCCAGATAAAATGAACAAAATATGGCAAATACCTTCTGTTGTGAAATTAGATCATCCATGTTCCTGTAAAAAGTTTCGGTATAAATCAAACAACATAAATTCCCAAATTTCATGCAACCCCTTCTCCTCAAAGACACCTATTAAAATTCATAACAGTTACAATGACGGAATGAAATGTGAAAACGAGAACGTAAATATGTCATATATCGTTTGCATGTTACAAATACAGATGTGCTTTCAGACATGCAAATTTGAATGACAAAACAGCATATGGCAGAGATCAGATTACTAGTCACTGGCCTTTTTCTATATAAATTTACTTGGTTGGGAAAATGGATCAGATGGAACAACAAAGCAAGTATGTACTAGATGTGATGAGCAACTGAAATATATTTTTGGGAAATTTGTAGTGTAACAGGACATTTTGGATCAATGTTCTGCTGTACGAAGAATTGCCGTATCAGCTAAAGATGTTCGCAAAGTTTAAGTAAAGTAGCAAGGTCAAATATCAACACACCTACTGTGTGCACCATATCTGCTCCTACAGGCTGGGCAAACGAGGAAAGAAGTAGGCATAGTGCGTAGAAGACAGCAGAATGCTGTCTATGGACCCATAAGATGCACTCAGAATAAACGGGATTATGGAATCTCTTAGGAGAAAAACCAATTATGTTTTTTGATTTTAACATAGGAAACCTTCTGCATTACTGTTAGATCAGCGGTGCTCTTCTTTGAGTTCTCATAAAGAAGAAGCTAATTTACGTCATGTTAACGGAGTGAACTGGAAATGCCTTTATGCAATAAACATTTGGAAATGGACGGTTGAAATTGAAGATGTGTGTTCAGTCATCATTTGATAATTTGGTATAAGTCATTAGTCGGAAAGCTTTAGCAATTTCTTGCAGCGGAGAAGACACTTTGGAGAAGTCCACACAGGTGTGGCACAGCACAGTTGGTCCACAAAGTTCTGCATGGCAACCAGAATTACATACAAGTCAGATTCATCAAAATAGAAGTAATCCTCTAACAGAATATTGTGATGCATTGTGTATGATGCAAGTGAACTAGTACCAAGTGATACAAAAGCAAACTTAACCAACTAACACAACCAAAACACAAATGGATATATTATTTATTTTTTTGTCATATATGACAACCATGTCCTTGAGGAAAAATTGCAAAAGAAGAGCATTAACGACAGAATTTGCCAAATAAACAAAGAGCATGTATACCAAGAAGATAGAGTTGCTATGGGCAACAAACAACAAGTGATGCAGAACTAAGCAGTTAAATGCGAATTTAAATTGAAAATTGCTTGCCAATATCAGCAACACTACAGTGTCATCCGACACGAAAAAGATCAATGACTAAGAAGAATTTTGATGGAGAGACACAGAAATCGTGGGTGCTGCGGCATGCTACAGATGCATCTCAATACAACAACCTGGGGCAATCTTTGACTGCTGGCGGCACATAGCCACCTAGTTGCATCCTATGAGCACCAACGGCACACCACCATCAGCTGGCAGAAGCAGCCACCATTCGATGAGATACTAAATGCAGTGAATTTTGTCATACTGTATGTGTTCAACAGAAATGAATGAAATATTTAAGTCACTAAAGCAACAATTAGCCGATAATAATAACCAGTTAATGGAAAGCATTAATCAAAAATTAGAAGAAACTAGTACTCACATAACAACAGATTTAAATGATATATTGAAAGAATATAATGACAATAATAAAAAACTGTTTGCCACTTTAAACCCTAAATTTGACACTTCAAGCTCAAATTTCGAAATGTTATCTTCAACCTTACTATCTTTGACCTTACAGAGTTCAGAGGAAAAATACTACAACAGAAGAAATTGCATGTTAAGTTTCATGCAAAACAAGATATCATGTAAAAAACTATTACTAGTAAGGTAACTAAAGCAATAAAAGAGGACTTCACAGTTCTAATAACAGGGCAGGCAACAAAGTTAACAGATATTGACACAAATGTTAACAGTTTCACAGAAAACATACCTGATACAGTACATCAAGTAGTCCTGTTGTCTCTGCTATACTCCATGTCTTCCATGTTAAAATATTTCCATCTGGAAAGGCTTCAAGGCCACCATAGTCTGCATGGTTGCCCCATACGACAGCAAGAGTAAGCCATGTACTACCTCCGAAAACTGCTTGTACATCACATGTGAAGTTCAAATGGAGTCCACGAAACACATTTGGACCTCCAATTAACTGTTGTTTATTAAACTGTCCAGCCAAATCAATGTCAATAGCTTTCAAACTGCGATACACAGGAAAGCTGTGCCGCCAGTGACGACGCCATGCACGTCGCCGAGGCATTGCTGTGGCACGTTAACACGTTAACAGCAATGCCTCGGCGACGTGCATGGCGTCGTCGCTGGTGGCGCAGCTTTCCTGTGTATTGCAGTTTGAAAGCTATTGACATTGATTTGGCTGGACAGTTTAATAAACAACAGTTAATTGGAGGTCCAAATGTGTTTCGTGGACTCCATTTGAACTTCACATGTGATGTACAAGCAGTTTTCGGAGGTAGTACATGGCTTACTCTTGCTGTCGTATGGGGCAACCATGCAGACTATGGTGGCCTTGAAGCCTTTCCAGATGGAAATATTTTAACATGGAAGACATGGAGTATAGCAGAGACAACAGGACTTTTGGCTAAGCAGCCTTATGGTACAGTTGTTCCTAGTATGCCATTTACTTTGAGTAGCCGAAGGAAGAAGAAATTGAATGCCGATGAGTATATTTTCTTATGGTGCAAGATTGGTAATGGAAATTGTAAAACAAAGATCAATGGTGATTGTATGTTGTATTACAGACAATAAAGATTGTCCTACCCGAGAACCATCCTTATCTATCCCGTGAGATTTTTTTTTTTAAAAAGACTAAAAATAATGTTCACTTATAAGCTGGTCTTTAGGCCACTCTTGGGCCTCGCTTCAACCAATATTTTCGTAATGGTAGAGATGAGTTCGACGAAGTACAACTTGAAATTTCCATTATGAATATATGGGTAGACTCTTTAGAGCATAACAAGCTCTTAAATAATGAAGATATATTTAAATCTTTAGAAACCAAACTTCATAATTTTGTAGAAGATACTATCAGTTTATAGAATAGCTCCACCACCTTTGAGGGTAATACTACAGATTGCCAAGAAGAATTACAAAAACTTTGGAGTGCAATTACAGACACTCACAATAGCTTACAAACCGAGTAAATTGGAAATTGTGTAAGTTTACCTGTGGCGATGGTAGAAGATTTGGAATTGAGCAATAGCTTAAATAGGGCAAAACAGTTCCCCAACTATAAGCTGGAGGCGGAAGTTCACCCAATCTATTTCTTAAAAGTATTTAACAGATCATTACCCAGTAAGTGGAGTGATCACAAGAAGACAGATTTTGCATTAGGATATTCATCTGGAGATGTCACAGAATGGGGTAATGCTCATTCTGAAGATTTAAACCATGGGAGGAGTTAAAGAAGTTTAAGAGGAAATACTGATCTACAGTGCCCAAGACAAGCTAACATTACAGCTTTTAGATACGAAGTATTAAAATAGTTCGTGGGACACTTACAAGAAGTATACTGAATGGCATTTAACTAAAGCAAAGTATTTACATGATGTATTGGACGAAACTCACTTAGTTAAAGTGTTGATACACAGGCTACCACAGTATATCAGAAAAGAAAAAGAAATGTGGTGTAGAGGGTGGTCAAACGTAGGAGACCTAGTATCCTTTGTTGAAGGACTAGACACAATAAACATAGAGAAGAACAAAACACAGTAAGACTAGGAGAGAAACAGTAATAACAGAAATGGGACACCTTTTCAAAGTTCAGGTAAATTTAATAAAAATAGGAAAATAATTACTGTAGGTTACATGGTAACAATACAAGCAAATTAAAATCAAATGAAAATAACAAAATTAAATCTCAAGTGTTTGTACCTCAAAGTAACCTGACTTGCATCATGTGTGGAGGTTATAAATACTAACGAAGATGTGATGCAAAGTAACAATCCAGTGATTATCCAGAAAAATGGAGAGAATCCTGGGTCCAGGGCCAAGATGTGACTGAACACTATGCAGGTCATGTGTAGAAAAATACATAGTTTCAGCTAACAAATATCTGCCATGAAATGGGTATCATAGGAGGAACTCCATAATGATGAGAAAATGTTTAAACCTAGAGTATATGGAGTTTTGTGTGGCAATAATCTAGAGATATATGTAGATTCTGGTAGCAAAATTTCTTTAATATCTGAAGAGTTGTTTACAGCATGCAAAATGAAGGAAATATTACCAATATTAGTTAAGTTCTATCAGACCAAACTGCTGAGGTCATTGTTCCCTAACTGTAGTGTATGTAGTCAGAATAGCCGGATATAAAGGTAAGGTAATTAAACTAGAAACAAGAATCCCAATGCAAACTGGACCTCTTTCTTTCACCCAAACTTTATTAGTAGTGCCTAACACAAATATGCAAGTATTGCTACATTTAGATTGGTTACTGAAACATCATGTAATACTTGATTTTTTCCAATAGAACTTTAAGATATAGAAATCTTTCATTCAAATAAAATACAGATACTAACTAGTGCTAACATATCAGTGGAACAAAATAATGAAGAAGTTCAGGATCAATCCAGACAAGATATTTGCATAAAAGTGTTCCAATCAAATTTATTGACAGATATGTAGAAACAAGAGCTGTATGGCCCAGTTGTGTTTGCAAGACCAACACACAACAAAGCTTAGTATTAGTGCCTATAACAATCCTCTGTCAGTAGTAAAGAAAAACTACTGGCAGTGTCCATCTTGTTCTAAATGCAAGGACTTCAATAGATAAATTTGCAAAGATGAGTATTTTATCTTGATCGATTCAACATCTGGTTACAGGCAAAAAAATTAAGTGAGGAATCTAAACAATACACCACATTTTTAAACAATTGAAGAGTGTATCAATTTCAAGTGCTCCCATTCGGAAAGAATATTTCAGTATCCGTTTTTATAAGAGCACTAGATCAAGCATTAGGGAGAGTTGCTTTAGGGACTCCTAGTATGAGTTGATAATATCCTTTTGATTTCAGCCAGTTGGAAAGAATACTGTAAGCTTTTGATTAAAACCCTAAACAAGTTTAGAGAAACGGTTATCACTATCAGAATACTTAAGTCACATTTTGATAGAGAAGAGTTGAAGTATCTAGGACGTCTTGTACAAGTGAACGACAGTAAACCTGACGCTGAAAGAATTAGAGCAATCAAGGAGTGTCCAGAACTACGAAACATGAAACAGTTATGTTGATTTCTCATGACACAAAGGACATGGATAAATGACACAATTTGGTCCAGTCACATTTTTGAGAGGAGTTAGGGCAACATCAATAAAATAATGTATGACTCACTATGACTATTGATGCACGTCAAAAATACTTGTATGAGAGAAATACGAATGAAAATAGTTATTGATACTACAGGGCAAGGATAATGAGTAGGACAAAGATTACACAGAGAGACCAGAAAGAAGGTGCTGAAATCATAACTGAGTAAAATTAGTAACAATTCCCTTCATTCCTGGCCAATAAAGCTGTTAAGGATGCTGACCAATACTGACTGCGAAAAGTAAGGTAGACAATTGAATCTCCTTGATTTTTTGTGGAAATGTTTAAATGTCTGATAGCAATCTTACATCCAAAGAATATCTTAAATCACTTCATCCATTATAAATAAATAATAAAATGAATATTTCACTTACACATACCACCTGCATTCAGCACTGCAAGCAATTGGTAGCTATAAACCATCTGTATTCCCTGAAAATTGTTCCTAAAATATATGCCTGGATGACCTATAGCTCAGAACTGTAAACACCTAAACACAGTTATCAATTACTTTTCTAAATGTATAATTCGTGCAAAGAACAGTTTTGTAAACAAGTCCAAATATAAAGAAGGAAAGAAGTCCGGTTCCATCTCAAGTCAGAAAGGGTATGGCAGGTGACTAAATTTTCTTTTTATTTATTTGTTTTTGTAAAATTTTAAGTTCAAAGCCTAAAATAAAGAAGAGTTTCACACCCACAGTTTCAGGCAATGGAAAGACCAGGATTGAATAACAATATGAAAAGGATAAACTGCCTCCTCTATGTTTGAAGATGTTTACAAATTACACTTTATCAGCTTTTTATTCAACAGTTTCATAACTGACAAACAGGTGGTGCTGAAACTTCTTTTGAAATGGTTTTCATATTTGTCAACAATACTTTCAATATTCTTGTTTGTTGCAGACAATGCTCAGTCAGTCATATTTTTTAGCTTTATTTGTGTTAATTACAAAATGGAGACATGTAGTGTTGGTTTGTAAAATAATGATGCTGCATGTGATACCAACAACAGAAACTGTAAGATGTGGGTATGCATCCAATGCTCTGGCAAGGACATTGCACAAGAATCCATTGAGCAGAAATTGGAGGTAGATATGAAACATGGTGATGATATCAACAGCTTCTGTAAGTCGATGCATACCACAGAACCACCATAATCACACTCCAGCTGCCTATGAGTGAATTCTGTGAAAATCCAGCCGAGATGGCTGATGACCTGCAGCAGTATACCATTACATACCAAAAGTATAATCTCCATCTCCATACCTACAATATGGCAAGGAAAATTTGGTCCATTCTGAAATCCTAGTTTTGTAGTTTCTTGATACAACATGAGGTACAGGGCCATCAATGGGATAATTCTCAGTCAACCTTGCATTCATTCATAGTACACTACAAATACAACAGTTTTGTAAAATCACTGAGCATATGCTGCATATCTGATCACATGCAGCACAATGCCACAGCTGTGCATATTTTCCTGAGACATTCTGTCAACAATATCAAACTGCAGCTAGCAGATGGGTGGATTAAAAAAATTATATAGTTCACTGATGGTGCTGCATAAGTGTACAAAATTAAGAACTTCACAAACCTAACTTATCATCAAGAAGATTTTGGGATTGCTGCAGAACGGCACTTTTTTGCTTCATGCTATGGGAAGAGCCCCTGAGACGGTACTGGTGGAAATGTAAAATGCTTTGCCAGAAGAGCCAGCTGTAAGCTACATCACCATCCAATTACATTTTGACACCTGAAGAATACAAAACATAATCACATCCTTTGCTTCTTCTCAGGAGATCAAATCTTACAAAGATTTTTTGGAACACAGGTACAGCAAAGTTACAGCAGTGCAAGGAACACCTTGCATATTGTGAAAATGCTTCGTTGGTACAACTGCAGGTGGGGCAGTATGTGACTTTCAGATATGACGAAAATTAGTACAAAGGACAGACTTCCCAGATATTACACGAACTTAAAAGACATTGTGATTAACTGCATGTCTCCTGGGGAATCACAATTCCTTTAATGGACTAATAGGAAAGATGCAATTTGGGTTCCCTTCTCCAATTTATATTAAGTAATACGGAAGTCCCATCATTACAAAGCCATGGTACACAGTTGTATAAACTCAACAATAAATACTACGAAAAGATATGATCTCTTACCTCTAAGTGAACTTATTTTGTTTTTGTATCAAGATATCAACTAAAACAATGTTACATGCAAGGTGAAAGAGTTTTTAAAACAGTTTCCTTCTTTATATTTGAATTTGTTTATGAAAGTATTCTTTGTAGAATTTTGATATCTCTCTGTATTCTGGCATGTCTGTAAAAAACTTACAGTCTCTCACTACTGCTTGCATCTTGTTATCTTTTTAATTTACACTACTAACAGAATAAGGATATACCTTCACATTTGTGCATCCAAGCTGCCTTTTGCAATCCTTTACACTGAAAAGATATTTAACAGTGAAATACAACATATACATTAAAAATGGGTTAATAGCTGTTTTCAGGTCTCATATGTTTATAATCCTGACCTACAGGACAACCACATATATTTTAGGAACAATTTTTCAAGGAATACACACGATTTTTAATTACCAGTTCCCTGTAGTACTAAGTTGGATGGTATGTGCAAGTGGCATTTCCATTTTACTCTTTTCCAATGGATAAAGCAAGCTAGGATATTCTTCTTTGGGTCTAAGATTGCTATCAGATATGTAAACATTTCAGCAAAAAAGCAAGTTGAGACTGATTTGTCTATGTAACCCTAGCCCCCTCCCCTCTCCTAGGACTTCAAAGGCTGTCAAATTTGATTTTTTTCAGATGGAGTCATCTTTTAGTGAAGGTACGAACTATTAATTTCAATGCCACATGCTTTTCATTACTACTATTATTAAATACTATGACTAAAGAGTTACAGTGCATAAGCTGAGGTCTGGACTGTTTCCTTGTACATGGTTACAGTTTTATTAAAAAAAAAAAGGATAATAATAATTTGAAGCGCACCCTGAAAAAAGTGCATGTTTCATAGACAATCTGAATGATGTATCCTACTTTTTATACATTATATCACCCTTAGTGGCCTATGCACTTGATGCAAAAAAAACTGAGGTCCGTATGTCAACTCACTACTATGTAGTAGTTCTCTGAAAGTAAGGAAATTGGTGCCAGATTCATGACTGGGTACACACCCTTGAACCTTCAAATCTGAATTTCTCAAAAAGGTTAGAGTTAGGACAGTGCTATTTGGCAGTTTTACTTTTAGGATATGTAGTTATCCATGTACCAAATATGACTGAATTCTGAAATGATCACCTTAGGAACCACTAAAATGTCTAATAGTTTATATGGAATGCTCCTTTACGTTATTTGTCACAACTTTTCATGTAACTTAGCACTACTGTAGAGAGTGATTCACACTATAAGACAACAAGAAGACTTTCCATAATCAGCAGATAGCCTTTCTTAATTACTGTCTGTGAACTAAAGTAACCAACTTAAAATTGACGTAAATACTACTGTATTTGCATGTGTGTTTCAGCTGTAGATGTTGGTTGTATGTTTTGTTTATGGTAAGTCATTGCTTACTGTTACTGGTAGCTTAGATTGTGAGGTTTATTAGAGGAGGTGGAGGAGATTAATGTTTAACATTCCATTGGCAATGAGATCATTAGAAATGGAGAAGAGGCTCTGATTGGGGAATTATGGGGAAGGAAATCGGCTATGACCTGTCAAAGGAACCATCCCAGCATTTGCCTGAAGCGATTTAGGGAAATCACAGAAGACCTAAATCAGGATGGTCAGAAATGGGTTTGAACCGTTGTCCTCCCGAATACGAGTAAAGCGAGCCACCTTGCTCAGTAAGTTTATTAGGCCCTTATCCATCGTTTTGAACTGCATTGTAAACTAAACCTATAAAGTATATGGATTTTTATGAGTTAGCAGTGACAGAATGTAGTGTACCTCAAAGTCTAATCTAGGTTGAAAGGTGATAGTCTAGTTGTGAACTGGTAAGGGGTACGAATGTCTATGGAAATCTTCATTTTACTTTAAATATAAATTGTGCTTACCATAGTTACATTTATAGTACAGATGAAAACCATTACTTTCCCGTCTTTGGCCTGATATTCTTAATAATTCTGAACATATTAATTTTATTCTGCTAAATGTTTTGATTGTTAGTGATGTCAAGAGTTGTTTGTTTGTGAAGCCTTTTATTTCCGCAACGATACGTATACAGTTGGCCTAAAGTTACAGTATTGCATTGGTAACAAATCCTCTACCATGACAACCAAAACAAGTTACCAATAAGTAGGCCACATAGCCTACAAAGAGCAGGTCTATGAGAGAAAGCTACATTAGCTGCCAATAGTAAATCTAAAGCTACAGGGGATAGAGTTCAAAGTATCTGCATTTGAACCCTAGAAACTTACTGACACATATGCTTGTTAGTATACACTACAGGCAAATGAAACAAACACACTAGTGAAATTTATCAGCTGAATAATGGAAATGAACATGGAACCTTTCAGAGGATCATGTACAGCTACTTAAAATTCAATACCCTTCATTTATATCATATAACTAAGTTTTCTTTAATGTGAATGGTGTAACAACAGCGATTAGGTTATACTAGTAAGCACTATTAAATTCAAATTACTGACTACTACATTTCAATGAGTTCTGTATACAACTACAATCTGAATTCTAAGGAGTCTAAAACACTCACCATTACCAAATCTCTCACTAATTTCATCTTTTTGAGCAAGAGACAAACCACAATAAATCGTGCATAATACCTTAGCTTCTTTACCATCAAATCAGACCTGCAACATAGCACATCACTTACAATAATAAAAAATAAATAATTGTTTTACTCCAGATCATTCATGAGCATGCAAAAATACTTGGTAACTACCTATCTTCCTTAGAAGCTCTTGAGTAATAAGCTCTACCTCGTATTGCTGCATAAAATGAATATGCTTCATTCAAGTAATTTGTTTCACTTGTACGTAAACTGTTGACAAAGAAATATGCTTTAGAAAAAAAGCAACAAATTCAGCTCTGGACATTGTTTATACAAAAAGAGCAGAACAATCACTTACTAATAATGATAATATAATTGTCCTATTTTGGAAGCAATTTCCCCTATTTGCCATCTTTTTAAACCATATTTTGTATCTAGAATTTGCCTGCGAAAAAGACCATACAATATTAGGATTTACGCATAAAGTAAAACATGAAAAGTCAAGAACTTCACATATTATACCTATGCTGTTGTTGGAATTTCCACAGCTTTGTATAAATGTCAAATGTTCTTCCAAAGTATGCCTGCCATTGTTTATGACCATACTGGGGCAAATCTCTGAAAAACACAAAAACTGAGATGGTCATCTGTTTCTAATTATAATACCACAATATGTACCAGAGGAAAGTGTTAGCAAAATGCATATCAAACTAAGTACCACCATGCACAATGGAAACATTTGTCAATTTAATAGTTTTCAAATTAATTTAAAGCAATAAAAATGTGGACATTAACCACACAGATCATTTAACCTGTCCCACAAAATAATACTAAATTTTCATGGGCTGTATACTTTCAGAAATAATTAATCTGCAACATACTGTTTACTTAACAAAGCTTCTGACATGTGCACATGACAAAGAAGGCACAGTGCAGTTGTAAATGGAGCAGTTGCAGGCTCTAGGGGTGTGAGACAATACTTGGGATTGATTTGTCGTCTGATGACTTAAATTCCACATGTAGTATTCTCAAGTATGCAAAACTTTCAAATGTATAGAAATTTGAGTGTACTGTGAATGAAACAATTAGGTGTGTAGAACTATACTTAACATATATTAGCTGTGTACAAGTTATTAAAATGTTCGTACTTTACCTAAGGCCGTTAAACAGTTGTTTGGATTTTTCTAATAAATGACAAAATTCTATTACTATCTTCTTTTCGTGGTCATCCAACCCTGCCATAACGACCATCTCTCTCTCCCTATTGCTGACTGCCGACGACATAGGGTGGTTTTGGGCATCAGCGTTGCCAAAACATGCAAATCGACTATGTGCTCTGGCGTCAACGACTATTCTGTGCTGCCTGTCATATGTCGAATTTAATTCAACGTGCAGCTTAAACTCATAAAATCTAATTCACGGCATCAATATGGAACAGTTACTTGAGAAGCTATATGAGGAAACAGAAACATTGCTCATTGCTTTGCAGTATCATATTCTGATGTCGAAAAAGTAACCGTAACCATCCATAGTGCTATAGTGGACGAAATGTATACACAATGAATCTTCTGAATGTATAGTCTGTGTGTTTATTTATGTCACAATGCAAATATTGACATCACTTTAACTTTACAGACTACCGGCGACAGGATCGTTTGGGGGAAATGTCTGTAGCGATAATTTACCGCGAGATGTCACTTGAGTACTCTGACATAAGGTTGTATTCAAAGATGTTCAATAAAGTGTACGGATATTAAATTCTTTGCATCATCGCCAGATAACATACACCCAAGGATCATATGCGCAACAGTTTTGAGGCAATTCAACAAATACAGAGCTGTAATACGGAGTTAAATATATGCAGGGAATGGGATATCACATAAAGATTTTAATGAAGGATGTCATGTAGGAAGCTAGACGATTCATCAGTAAACAATCAACTTGCCAACGCAAAATGATAAAGAAACAGTACCGTAGGGCTTATTGGCACATACAGATCTGAACAATACCTTTTTCCAATCATCGAATATGAAACAACGTAACTGCAAAGTATGTAAGATTTCAGTAAATTACGCTATCTCCTCAATTTCAACGTCAACAACTTCATATATTACTTATTATAATGCAATTTATTGAATTTATGGAATTGCCTACAACTGGTATCGATATTATCTTCCTGACTGACAGGATAATGAATCTAGAGAAAATTTTTATGATTATAGTAAAGTTAAAATAAAAATCTAAAATGAGACTGCATATTATCCATCACATTATTGTTGGTTATTTTGTTTATTTTGATTATTTCTGAATGATTCACCATACCATTTCTCAGCATCAGAGGAAGTGTTTGTAAATGGAACTAGCCAATTACTGCAGAACAATGTGCAGCTGATGTACAGTAGAATAAAAATTGGAAGAAAAGTAGTAACTGTCTTAAAGGTCTCCACTGGCAAATTTGGATTCTTTGTTGTGCTGTCTGTCAGACAGAGGGAATCAAACTATTGTTTGAGGGGATTTCAATGTAGATTTTCTGAAAGAGTCTGATAGAAAGCATGAGATTGAAGTATTACTTGTTTCGTTCAATTTGACAGTATTTACAGATTTTCCTACTTGGTAGTAGAGAAACACAGCACACTGACAGATAATGTTTATAGACAAACACAATCATAAAATTCATTGTGGGCTACTGTTTTAAAATGCTTTCATTAAGTCTATATTTGTTTTATTGTTTTCATCTATCCACTAGGCCAAAAGCTTTGATCAGCCTTATATGCTGGGATGAAGAATGGAATAGAATTAAATTGAACTGAATAGAACACAACATTTATTCGCCTTTAGATACATTTACATTCAGTCTGTGTTATCATATACAGTTTATGTGCATCTATGGTTACAACAGTTCAATATATTTGAACGCCTACTTGTCTAATTAAGCTACAATTATGTTACCAAGAAGGGACTTTCCAAAGCTACTACATTAGTAATGATCATTGTCACATATGTTGATTATTGTTTGCAAATCTAATGCAGTGTACCACAATGCATCAATGTAACACTTTAACACATTGTGGATGGAATCCAAGTTGGACCTGGGAAATGAGAGATAGTCAAGGCAACAACATGTGAGTGTTTCAGCAGTTCTTGGAACAAGCAGACTTAGTGGGTGACATTTTGCCAAAAACGTACCACTTACTGAGAAAAAGTCAGAGCTAACATATGTCTGAAAAATACGTTCCAATGCCAATATGTCAGAAGGGACAAACTTAGCAACAACAAAAAAAGTCCTTGTGGTACCGAAATTGTGTACCCCTTTGTATGACTGAGCATTTCGAAACACGCCACACTCAGGCAAACTAAGTATTAAAGTGGTGTGTACAAGTTTCTTCAGAATAAATATGATTCAATTATACATTTTGTATATCAGCTAATTTTAAAATTTTATAATAAGACTTTAGGAGTAGATAAATCAGGTTTCTCCATTTCGAATGAAACATCACGCAAACTCATCACATTAACAGTTTCAAAATTATGATTTTCCAAAATTGTGTTAAAACAACAGTCTATCTGCCTCATTCAGGGTGACTGAGACCAGTCTCATATGTGTTAGTACCTTTGTGAAATATTAAATTCATAATTTTGTTTTGTCCTGATTCAAAACTCCATGTCAGCTATCATGCAGGATTCAAATTTCTTCACTGCATAAAATGGATTGCTGTTTATCAGTTTTGTTATTGTGTTTCTGAACTCATTCAGAGACACAGAGTGACCATTTTTAGTTACTTTGTTAAAATACATGAAGCCAAGAAATTCATAACTGTAGGAGTGGAGCTTTGCTAGTGTGCCTGTGGCTTGTCAATTGCATGCCTATTTCATCTGCTATGATAGTGTATTGATAAGCTAAGATCAAAGTTATTCATTTTTTCTTTAGTATATACTATGCAGCTACAAATATAAAAGTGGGGACAGTCATTATATTCATTTACTTGGTGCCCATATGATCCTCAGAAAGGGCCTAAGAATGAAGCCTTGCAGCACACCTGTTGTAAGAGGTACAGAACCTATATTTTTGTTGTTTGCATATGCTAAATGTCTCCGATTGCCTAGGTATGACTGCAATAGAAGGGAGGCATTGTACCCAATTCCATTCTATTGTCACTTTCTTGATAGGATGTTGTGTGACACTGCATCAAAAGATTTCCTTTGATCCAGCAGTGTTGCACATGTTACTTATTTATTCTCAAAGGAGTTATGTAATTCTGTTGTGATGGTGTAAAGCGTATTCGCAGTAGATGGAGTAAATGTAAAGCTGTAATGTGTAGGACACATTAGGTTATTATTTTCAAAATACTGGTTAATCTTCTGGGGCATGCGGTACTGTGTTAGTGCTTCTGAAGTACAACATTCACCTTGCTGTTGCTGCAACATCTGATCTGCTCCTCTTGATGATGATCCTAGATTTTTGCTCCTAAAACTAATTTAAGACATAGAAGTAATTGGTACACACAACATCACCAATTGTAATAACGTTTCTCATTCAAAGCTGAGTAGATTTTCAAATATCATACGAACATATTTTTTCATTTAAATTCATCCATTTAAAAAATTAGTAATGGAGAAATGGGAATTTTATAAAATTCTTCCCTGATGGCAGACAGTAGGTTAAAATCTAAAGTATGTTCGAGATTTTCCAGGTATCTAGTAACCTGCAGAAGAACTTCTAGCAACAGTTTACCACAGGACAATGGAATAATAAAATTTGCCACATGACAGGAAAAAAAGTGCTGGCCATTTCAGACCTTGAAACTGTACAGAAAAACGGCACAGAACTATAGACCTATATATTTTAGAGATTTGAACATATTTTGTGATCACATATGATGACTTTCCTGCAATGTAAACAGCTCTTCTCTCCGAAACAATGCATATATTCACAAGTAAAGCTCTAATGAAATCCACGTTGCTCTGTTTGTTCCTGAGGCGCAGAATGCATTAGACAGTGGGGCAAGGGCTGGCATCCCAGAAGCCTTTGATACAGTTTCACACCTTTACTTAGTAAACAAAATATTTCCATAGAGCACATCCAAAGGAATATGTAACTGGTTTGAAGACTTAATTACAAGTAGTACTTGCATTTATTAATGGGAAATCATTGTCAGAAGGGAATAAACAGAAGTTGCTGTTCAGTTGGCAGTCCAGTTTTACCAGAAAATTTAAATATGAAAATCATATCGCAATGCGATGTGCTGTATGCTTATAGTATAGTGGCTAGTGTCGCTATCTGGCATGGATGTGTTGCCAGTTCAAACCTAACCACCACAAATTACTGGCTATAGAGTATTTACCATTTTTTGAAAGTTGTCGAAATACGAGACATGGCATCTGTAACGATCGCTTATTGTGGAATATTTGATGCTTCAATAGCGGAATTCTTCACTCCATAGTTTTGTTCAGTCTGAGTGTTAGTGTTCATAATAATGTGCTTTCAGTGCTAAGTGTTGTACTTCATTGGCGATCCTGCTTTCAGATTTGAATTTTATTGTGATTACAATGTGTCAGTGTTTGGTGGCGACACTGGGCATTTAAAACTTCTACACCTATGTAACTCCAATTAGGAAATGTATATAATGTTATGTGTAAGTAGGCGAGTTATTCGTCTACCTAGGGTTGTTGCTGGAGAGAACTGAATTTGCTTACTTGGCTAGTTGTGAGACGGTGGGACAAAGATACCGCCACCCCAGATGAGCTCAGGTACAGAGAAAACGAGCGCCTGGTGACAAATGGGAAAATCTTGGTATGGGGAATTTGGATGATGTGTTGATCGCTTAAGAGAAAAGACAGTGCTCCAAGAAGTGGTGGAGTGTCAGACAAGATGAAAGATGGTTTCTTACAGCTCTTCAAGAGTCTATAATAATTCACAGAGATGTATTAAAGCAAATACGAATACATCTGCGATCTCAGAAACATGAGGCACATCCAATGACAGAACAGTATTTCAATATCTTCACAACTACAGAAATTAATGTCTCATAGCTAATAATTATTTTCACAATGATCCTCTGAATTAACAACTTTGAAATGCTTCATGAGATTTCAACAAACTATATCTTAGATCACAGCATTGCACTATAGCTATCATATCTTAAAGCCACTTATCTTTATCTGTTTTATTTCTAGATTTATTACATCTTTTATATCTTTTTATGATGCAGATGTTTGTGAGACAAATGATAACCTGTTATCATTTATTGTGAGAGCACTTGCACTGGATTATTTATTTTTTGACAAATCCTTATTTATATTTATTGTGAATGATCTGAGTGTGACTGAATGTTTATAACATATTTTATTTAAGTATTGTTGTCATATATTGGTGTAGTCGAGGAAGTGGTCAAGTTGAGTAAAATTACGTCTGTAGAACATATTTTTGATGGAGCTGGCCTTCAGCTAGTGGAAAAACTGACAGCAGAGGAACACTACAAGAGACAAGTGGAGACTGGGACTTTCTGAATGAAGAGTTTGAGGGAGCAATTCTGTTCACTTAATGTCGATTGCTGGAAGAAGGCATACCTACGGTAATGTCTGATTCACTTGTGTAGGTGATTGATTGTGGCCAGTGAACAGCCACCACCATACTTTAACTTCTGAAGGGGCTTTATATTTTGAGAGGACTGGATGTGTGCTCCAGTGTAGGATTCTGACTTTCTCTAATTGTATTATGGAACTGAGCATAGACAGAGTATGAGTTACTATTCTTTGTATCATGTGTGTTAATTTGTGAATTATCATATTAAACTCTGAACTGTTCTGTGATGGTGAATATTTCATATATTGTGATCACGAAATGGTCTTTGTTTCCACATATCTTTGATAACTAATTAGTTTGGAGATTTTGCTACCATTCTCATAACGTTGAAATGAATATTGTAATACCGCTTCCAAATTGCCTGAGTTGTCCTTTCTTGAGTAAACATTATTCAATATAGTTCTCTGTCATCTATGTGAATTACAGACATTAGAGTTGAATCCTTGTTGTGTAGTTATTCGTTTAACTTTTTTGTATTTTGCTGTCTCACAGATATAGTCAATGCATAATGCCTACATTATTTGATTGCATGATCACAGCCACAGGTTATTATTTACAGTGAATTAGCTGCAAGACATGAAAGCAGACATCCATGGCTCGACCCTATGACTACATCAAGTTATTCTTTTTAAACAGAGCTATATGTAGCCCAAGAACCTAAAATGTGAGTAACTAAGGATTAAAGACGCAACTGAATGCAACTGGTCTGCTCATATGGGATGCTGTTTGGAAGAGCAGCTACATTAGCAGAAAACCGTTAGGTAATGTAGCATGAAAAGACACTGCCTACACAGTCAGTAACCAGAATACAAGGACTAAATGGTGCCCAATGTTGGTTTATTCAAGAGACCAATGGATTCCCAAACAGCAGTAAGTCAGTTGCACATCAGGTACACATTAGTTTTTCTGGAGATACTAGTCAAGACCTGACGAAATGGCTGAAAGGATTCGACTGAGTCGCCAAATACAACAGGTGGGCTAACATGATTTGTTTGGGAAAAGTGTACTGTTACTCAGATGGTGCAGCCCAGAAGCGGTTTAAGAGCAAAGAAGGTAAGTACAATAAATGGGGTAATTTCTAGGCTGAAGTGAAGAAAGCATTTGAACACAATCTGCAGCAAGCCCACTTAGTGGAAGAACAATTGAAGAAAAGGGGCCAGTGTCATGAGGAAACGACACCATGTTGCATACAGAATGTTTTGGACCCACTGTGAATCCAAATATGACAGATGCTGACAAAATATCACATTTGATGAAAAGGGTGCAGTGGCATATACCAAACTCTTTTGGTAAAGGATGTCACAAAAACTGAGCAATTTATCAAGTGGTGCCAACATAATCAGAAAATTCAAAAGAAAAAATTTGGATGAGAGAAGTTTGACTGACTTCCAGATGTGGTTACTTTGACAGCTTTGGAAGACCACTACCTATCCCATATGCCACATAGAAGAGATACAACAGTTTATGGTAGCCACATCTGTCAGACCAAATAAGCAAGAGATAGAAGACATAAAAGTAGACCCCACATGTCAAGAGATAATAGAGAATGCTGAAGGAGAGATGGATCGATATTAGAAGTTACAAGCTGTCTATCTTGCCTCCTTCCATTTATACTAAATTTACCTGCTTCTTGTCACGACTGGCGATAGTCAAGATACTTGGTTGCATCTACTTAAAGTCTCATTACGTCGATTTACTACAGGGAAATGTATTTTACAAATTTTCAGCATTCGCCGGTAAGGAGGCTAATAGTTTCAGTCAGTGAATATGTGAGAAATGCACAACTCGCACTCTGCATACAACATGTGTGTCACGGACACTCAGAGCTTTGTGCTGGCTTGTGCATGTCAAATGGTCATCGATGTAACCTTACGGAACCTATGGGTCCTTTTCACGAAGTAGGGGTTAGAGGATTGCGGCACGACTCGCCTCTTAAGATGGCCGAGGGCAAAAGTTTCAAGTGCTTACAGGGACACCACAATTTATGGCGGAAATGTACACTTTTTGGAATGTTGGGGCAAACCACGATGGGAATAGGAACCTCGAGAAATTCAGAAGTGTTAAACAATGCTCTGATTCGCCCATCGCTGGGCGACGTCAGACGGGAATATCTGGGTAAAACTGGCGAGGAAGATGTGCTCTTATTGGCCTATGATTGACGACATTCCGTGGTGGGTATTTGTAAAACGTGGCAAAGACACATTATTGGCGGAAAACAGTAACGTTTACAGTGACTGGGATTTGTGGCCAGATTGGCGCAAATTATAGAGTCTGAAGCTGGTGGAAGAAAATGGGATATGCTTGGTTTGATTGTGGATGGAGACAGGTCGATAGTTCGAGACGCTGTGGCACTTGGAGGTGTCTGAGTCCTGACTAGCGAGATTCTGATTCTCCACTACGACCACGGTCCTCCGACTTACCATCACAGCAGTGCGTAACCTTCCCAAATAAAAATAAAAATGATAATTTTTTAAATATTTTAACTCATGAAAACTGATAAATTTCGACGAAAGCAGCGCTACGCCATGGACCTGTGAAATCAATCAAATTCTTACTTCATGATGGTGTCGCTGGATAACACTGTCTATATATATCTGCTCGTAAATGGCACTGCTTAGTGCAATGCTGGCCTATCTACTAATACTGGACATTTGTTTGAGATCTGAATTATTAGAAAAACTGACTTTCCTTATTGACATAGCTGCACAGATGGTCATCGACTATGATCTTAGAAAATTTCTGAAATATTTAAATTTAAATAAATGACTGGATCGTGACTGGTAATGAGTTAAGGCAAAATTATTCCTTCCTTTTTTGTTGACTGGTAAAAATTATATTCTAAAAGTCTTTTACATTACTGATAAAGATCTGCAATCCATTATGTGAAAAATTCAATATTACAAATCTGGGTCAACTGCTGCTGACGAATCACAAAAAGAATGAAACAAATTCATATGAACATCTCATACAAGTGACTTAACTACGCGCATTCCAAAAAAATTATAAAATTTACCTTACAATACATGGCTATGAACTGCACTGTACCAGTGACAGACTACAACTGTACTGTAGCAGCGAGCGACTGCAACTGTTGCGGAGACTGCTCTGACCTGTGACTCTATTGCAGCAAAGATATTTTCTGTTGCAGGCAGCGTGTGAGCAATACATAGAAATTACATTTGCTCCAGCAGGGTGGTCAACCCCTTACAAGATTAGTGACAGTATACAATGGCTCGTCTAACTAGGTGGTGGTTAATTGTTTGATAGGAAGCGTAACGTTGCCACAGCTCTGGTAAATCAGACTCAAGTCTTAGTATCGTTTGGTATCATATTCAATCGACCACTGGAGCATCTAACTTAGTCATTGGGTTGTTGTGGTTTCATGATTTAATGTGCAGCTAGGATACAGTAACCAAGCCATCCCTTTGCTTACCTATCTTGTTAGTTGTCGTCAGCAATTAACTTTGCTTTTTTCATAGAATGTTGATGGAAACACTTTGTAATTGGTTAATATAATAAATAATCAGGTTATGCTTCATTTGCATTTTTATTGAAGGAGCACATGGTTCCCTTCAATTATATAGAAGGATTATTGCAATTTCCCGCATTATAATTCTATGTTAGGGCATTTCAAGATAGTGAGTCCGTTGCACAATTTACAGTTAAGGGGACTGTGGTGGAGTCTGTGTATTTCCAATTCTCTGATAGATTTCACATTCTCACACACAGTGGGATACTGCAATATTTTGCAGTTGCACACTCCAGGGAAAATACAATCTGTCAGTTCGATTTAAGCTACAGCCATCAAATGATAACCCTGCTTCTGACCGTTACAGGTACAACCTATTCCACTGCCAAGTATAATCCCCCATAGAAGAACATACATTTGGATAGCAGTGGTCAACATGCTGATGTGTTTCCGATGTGGGCACTCTGGGCACTTTGTATGCTACTAACAGGGAAATAAGAAGAGTGTTCGAAGATAACTAGACCGCCAGACGTCAACAGCCACAACACTTCTATTCACGCCAGTCAACTGCAGATGATTATAGCCGATCTCTCGGACGAAGCCCATCACCGTACCTTTGACATGATTGCTCCCCAATATGCTCCTGCACTATACTGTTTTACCAACTGCTTGACTAGCTGTTGAATGCAGGAAAACTAAGTGAGGTGACTATCTATAGAAGCAAGACCGCCACAGATGAAAATTTTCCATGGACGACAGTCACAAAGATGTTGGGAAATCTGATGTTGTCATTGTACAGGTGTCAATCGACTCAGGGGCTTCTCTTTCTCTACTGTCAAAATCTTACGGTCGCCAGCTAAAGAAGGCTGTGTTGCGTGGTATGAAAGTCACAAATGGGAAGCACATACAGTCGATAGGGACACATGCTGCAAGAAAAACTATCAATAACAGGACTTATCTCTTCGAATCTATCGTTTTAACAAAATGTAGTCATAATGTCATTTTTTAATGGGACTTCTTGCAGGTATCACAAATAGTCATAGAGAGTGGAAAATTAGAACCACAGTTATATGGAACTGTTCCAACAAGCATACACGTAGAAGATTATGCTATGTGGTTGTTTGCCATTGAAGACGTTGTTATCCCGCTGTCAACAATGAGGCGAGTCCCAGTTGTCAATCTAGATGTTCAGTTAAAATGCGAAGCTTTTGTTGATTGCAAGGAAGTCTAGATACCAGCGACGATCATAAACAACACAGTTGGTCAAGGAAAACTTTGAGTTACTTGTTGTGACGATCAGCCACAACTTATCCTAAAGGTATGTACGTAGGGCTCGTCGAACCAGTCCAGAATAGGCATTAGCCATAAACTAAGATTCATGCCCTACTACCGCAACAGACAATGTATGGGACGAAGCTACTATCGAAATGCCAGTAGGATCTGATCTGACATCAATGTCAGCAAGTGTTCACCTTTCTGCACCAATTTTCGGATAGTATCGCGGACCTGGGCAATCAGGCTATGGTAAAACATTGTACTAACATAGAGAGTCATCCACCACTTAGCACTTGTATAGGTTGTTGCTGGCTGAACCACACATAAACGAGGATGAAGTGGACAAGATGTTGCCAGACAACATCACGGAACTTTTAGAGAGTCCTTGATATTCTGATGTTTTCGTTGTGAAGAAGAAGGATGGCATACGATGTATGTGAGAAAAGTAATGGGACTGATAACACTGCAAGCGATCTGGCATCGCCATGTTGTTCTACTTGTGTAGACCAGTGTGTTCATCCTTTCCAGATGTTCAGTCCAAGTTTCAGCTCCACAGAGCCGTCACGTAATTTTAGGAAGCGCCATCAGTGATGTGTTTTTGTTGTATATTACGAAAATGGAACAGTGGGAAAGAGCAGTGAAATGCCATCAGGTTCTGTGTTAAACCTGGGGAATGTGCCAGTGTGACCTGTAAAAAATGGGGAACATTCTTTATTATGTGCACAACTTTTTCGCTGGCACAAATTACTTTTGGAAAGCCGAGAATGTGCTGAGGATGAGCCTTTTCTCAGGGAAACCTTTAGCTTCAAAAATCGACGAAAACACCAAATGTGTGTGTAGTCTTGTGAGACCAGATCAACATTTAACAATGAGAATGATTGGTGATCTGATAAACACTTCCACCATACATCAAATGTTGACCAAAGTTTTGCACATGTGAGCGGATTGTCCAATAAAGCTTAAATTAAAAACTAAAAAAAAACATAAAAAGTAGAAAATAATACGTATTGCCCCTTTAAGTTTAATGCAAATAGTGAAATTTTGATTCAAGCATAATCTCGTCGAAGAAGAACACTAGCTAATTAAAAAGGAAATAGAAGTTAACAGCAGCTATCCTTTCTAGAACAGCAAACTTTCATTATTGCTGGATATAAGTCTCTTTTATTTGGCATTATCTTTTCCAGGCCTGGCACCATGCATCAACACCTCAAAATAGCTAGTGAAGCTATAATTACTTATTATATAAAATACAGAAACCAATCAGCCTTTAATTAGCTTATCATTGTTAAAGAATAGAGTTATCTATTTATTTTATATTATATTTTTACATAATTACATATGAACTTAGTTTCATGGATGAATTTATCTTATGGGGCTTGTGTCCTGCAGTAGGTTGATGATAGCATACGAACTCACATTTCATGAAACCAAAGCACTAGTAGCTCAGTAGACACTATGCTGTATACAGGGAGTGACCAAGTGTGGCAAACCAAATGGGCAGTCATGGGTGGGCAGGTGTCGTTGATGATTGTATCTATATTGCTAATTTTTCAGAGTAAATTAATTAAGACTTAGACTCTGCAATTTGATATTGCTGTTTTGATACTTACCTATGCAGCCGATGTAGCTGACTTGTATTGAAATATGATGCTTTATCATGCTTATATTTATTGTGTTTTTATTTTACTTACTTAGCAGTCCCCTGCTTACATCAGAATGTTAATATTTACATTAACCTTAAAGGGGCAATACATATAATTTTTTTTAGTTTTTGTAACTTTTCGTGTTTTTTTAATTTTTAATCTAATTTTATTTGACAATTTTTAAACTTCATATTTTAGTAGTAGACATGGTACAATCGACACTCTATCTACACATTCACAAAAATGCTTTCTTCTGAGAAATACGAAATTGCGAAGTGAGATCTTTTTCATGTATCCGATTTACATGTTTCTTTTTTTAACTCACACATATGTATTCATAGACAAAGTTTGAGTGCATATTTAACTAATTTATGTAACATAAGCAATAAGTAGAGGCGATAGTTCTAAATCAAGTGGAAAGAAAGTGAGCTGCCAGTGCGTTCACTTGCAAAAGGCTACCAAAAATATTAGGTTAAAATCGTTAGATTTAGTTCTAGACCTCAAAAAGAATTGCAAAAATATTTGTGAGAGCATATGCTTATCTTGTATAGATGAGTGACAATTACCTTTTTCTGCTTTGTAGGTGCTGAAACAGGCAACTTCTAAAGCCAAAAATCGTGTTTGCTGGTCACTTGTAAATGACCCTTGGACTTTATTTAGCTATTTTTGAGCGCTACAAACGAGTAGTACATAACTTGACGTAGCTCTTATTTATTACATAGTGTACATCAAGAAAGCATGCTGGAGGAAAACATTTTTGCTTAATTTAGACTTTCATCTAAATTAAACTAGCTTTCAAATAAGAAATCTGTATTGAAATTATGTATTACATAGCGACATCAAGAGAGTGCGCTAGTGAAAAAATTCTTACTTCATTCAGCTGATGAAATTTAAACAGCTGAATAGACTTTCATGGAACATAGCTAAGAACCATTCTGATTAAACCAGTTTTGAAATAATAATTAATAAATCTGTATTAAAATCGGACCTTTCGTTTGGGAGCTATGACGCCACAAACAGATACACATGTTAAACTTAAAACAGAAGAAATGCATGCATTGATATTGTTGAAAGGATTGCCAATGATTATGAGTGGTTCAGTCCTGTGATCACAGATAATGAGTCCTAGGTATTAGAGTATGATCCTGTGACAAAGTGGTAAAGTGAGGAGTGGCACATTGAGACATCTCCTCAACTTATTAAAGCTCCAATGAGGAAATCAAAGATCAAAACATTCCTCATTTGCTGTTTTGCCAGCAGGGGTACTGTGCATACAGAATTTTCTTCCTTCAGGACAAGCTGTCAACAAAGAATTTCACAAAGATGTCCTTGAAAGGCTCAGGAAAAGGGTGAATCAAGTGGCACAGGATACTGCAGACAAGTGGATGTTGCATCATGACAACGTACCATGTCACACGACCATTTCTATCACGGAATTTTTGACCTCAAAATGTTTTCCTGTTGTTCCACAGCCCCCCCCCCCCCCTATTCATCTTATCTGAATCCTTGTAACTTTCTTTTTTCCCCAAAAATGGAAAATATCTTAAAAGGACGTCGTTTCGGGACCCTGGAGAACATTCAAAAGAATGTGACAGACATTTTAAAAGCTCCACTAGTTGAAGCTTTTCAGTGCTGCTACCAAGAATGGGAAAAACAACTCTGCTGATGTGTACCTGCCAAAGGTAACTATTTTGAAAAGGACAATATTGTTGTTCGAAAAAAAAAGCTTCAGTCAATAAAAAATCAATCTCATTGCTTTTCTCACACACCTCCTATGGCATTTTTGCATTGACTAAAAATGACTGAACAAAATTACAAACAGAGATTTCTATCCATTGCTGTATATCAACGATGCCCTGGTCTGCTGTCAAGGAAAAAAGTATTTATGAACTGTGAGTATGGAGACAGGCTTCTGGCAAATCAGTGCTGAGGATGCTGACCTGGAAAAGACTGCCTTCGTAACTGCCGACTACCACTGTTATTTTAAAGTTATGCTGTTTGGACTATGTAATGTTTTGGCCACCTTTAAACATATAATGGTCAATTTGCTTCAACGTATTAAGTGGATGGTGTGGCTTTGTCATCTAGATGATAATGTTGTCTTTTCGAAAACATTTGAAATACATCTAAGCCACCTGACAACTGTTTTGAAGTGTGGTTCAAACTTCAGGCCTGCCTGAATCCAAAAAAGTGCCTCTTCGCAGCTGAGGAAAATAAAAATACTGGGGCACCTGGTTAATGACGATGGAGTCTGTTCCGATCTAGAGAAAACAAGAGCAGTTACACGTCGTCGACTTCCTGCGGCATTCGTGATGTGCGAAATTTCTTCCAAATGTGCTTGTACCACCAACGATTCATGAAGGACTTCTGTCCCTTACAATAAACACTGGAGGAGGGCTGAGGCTTCAGAAGTATGATGTCACAATGGTAAAGAAAAGTGGATGCAAACACAAAAATGCAGACTGCCTATCAAGGAATCCTTTGACAGAATACAGCAGCGATGATAAAATCACAGTCATCACTACATTAAATGACATTGCTGCTGACCAGAGTGAAGCTCCAGCACTGTTGAAAACCATAGAAGCCTTGAAGAAGGAGGTACCAACCAAAGGAGAATTCCAATTAATAAAAAGAACATTGTGTAGGAGGGACTGTGTGATCCAATGGGGAGGAAATGGTTGCTCCTCATGCAACATCATCTATGGCTAGATAACCTGAAGCATTTCCGCCACTCCCTGACTTATGTCCACCTGGGATTAGTGAAGACTATATACAGACTAAGACGTAAATATCATGGGGTAGGTTTCTACCAATCCGTTAGATACTATATGAACCACAATAAGGAATGTCAGTAATGGAAGAATGTCCTGCAATTACCTTCAGGGCCAATTCCTCCTGCAACAGCGCTTAAACCAGACTGGAATCGACGTTTTAGGGATGTTACTGAAGTTTAAAAACGAGGTCTATAGATAATAATCTGCACCGACTACCTCTTGTGCTACTTTGTCACCAACGCTGTGCCAACTGCCAAAGCAATGGGAATTGCTAGGTTCCTTGTAGAAGACATTATTTTGAAACACAGAGCAGACTGTTATCTGAGGTAAATTCACGTTGCGACACCACTCACAGAATGTCACCTGCCTGCCACCTATAGACGAATATCGTAACAGGGCGCTTTAATAAAACGTTGGCATATATCCTCTCGATGTATGTTGAGATCGAACAAAGAAATTGAAATACAGTACTACCCACCGTGACATTTGCATATAAAACAGCAAAGCAAGCTACTACAGATTTAAGACTGTTCTTTCTGCTCCATGATCGCATGCGCTGTTGTCCTTCCGATGCATATAATGGTGCAGTTATTTGCGTGTGGAATCAGTTATGGGCGAGAGCAGAGTAGCTTTTCTGACCTGATGATGGCGGCCAGGTGGACCGCTGAAATATTGCGCTCAGATGACACTTTGATTCGGCTGGAAACCTGATAAGAATTTCATATACTAATACGCCGGGAAAATCTGCATGGTCACAAATTACATTGTTGTTTGGGAAGATGACATCAATGAATGGATGCAAATTGACTCCAAGTGGAGCTACCTATGTGCACAGTGCCTTGTTGACAACTTGGGTCCACGGCTTCGTGTGGTCTGCGCCACATTCGAACCATACTGTCAGCTCTTAGCAACTGAAATCGGGACTCATTTTACCAGGCCATGGTTTTGCAGTCGTCTAGGGTCCAACCAATATGGTCACGAGCCCAGGAGAGGCGCTGCAGGCGATGTCGTGCTGTTAGCAAAGGCACTCGCATCGGCGTCTGATGCCGTAGTCCATTAACGCCAATTTTCTCCACGCTGTCCTAACAATTATGTTCGCCGAAGTCCCACATTGATTTCCGCGGTTATTTCACGCAGTGCTGCTTGTCTGTTAGCATTGACAACTCTATGCAAACGCCGCTGTTCTTGTTGGTTAAGTGAAAGTCGTCGGCTATTGCGTTGTCCGTGGTGAGAGACAATGTCTGAAATGTGGTATTCTCGGCACACTCTTGACTCTGTGGATCGCAGGATACTGAATTCCCTGGCGATTTCCGAGATGGGATGTCCCATACGTACAGTTCCAAATACCATTTCGCTTTCAAAGTCTTTTAATTCCCATTGTGCAGCCATAATCATGTCGGAAACCTTTTCACATTGATCACCTAAGTACAAATGACAGCTCCGCCGATGTATTGCCCTTTTACACTTTGTGTAAGCGATACTACTCCCATCTGTATTGTGCATATCGCTGTGCGATGGCTTTTGTCACCTCGGTGTATAATCAAAATATAGGTCACTGGTTTGTACAGTCTTGTTGCCACTGCGGTACACGGCTCGTTCATTAACCACAGTACACAGCATATAAAGAACACAAACTCGTTTATAAGCTGTAGGAGAGAATCCAGCCGTCACAGTAATCCTCGCAAAGTCTTAAGTCCCTCGCAGTTGCAGTAACAATAGCCGGATCACAGACTCTAAATACTGAAGGGGACAACACGCAAGTGTTCGTCCGCTAGGCGCATTGGCATCTTTATTCTGAGCCGGAACAAGCTGGTGGGCGTCAGATAATCTCCGTTACGCCGAGAATCGTTTCCTGGTTTGTACAGCCGCTCCGATGTAACTGCGGTGATCTGCATGGTGGACTTCTTCTTCTTTAGTGTTCAACTCTGGCGATGGTTTGCAGCAGTACGCTATTCCCCCTCTTCATTTGCGCTTATGTAGCGCATAAGCGATTCATAATGTGCTGCATGTAAGGCATCCCTGGTCGATCCCGGAGGTTCTTTTTTCAATAGTACATTCTGCTATAGTTCCCCTGGTGTTACTGTGCTTTAAATGTGGTCCTACGAGTTCCTCTTTTCTCGTTTGGATGTGCCTCCACCGAGATCTGGTTTCCTGAAATCTTCGCAGTACCTCTTCATTGGTAATTCTGTTTCTCCAGCTGATCTTCAGCAGCCTTCTGTAGCACCTAATCTCTAGTGTTTCTAGCCTTTTTCTCACTTGTTTTCTTACTATCCATCATTCACACCCATGTAGGGACACTCTCCAAATGCTTTCATGATCCGTTTCCCTATTTCAAGAGTGATGTGCTTGCGGATGAGTATGTTCTTTCTCAGATAAAATGTAATTTTAGACTGCTGTATTCTACTCACAATTTCTTTCCGGCTTATTCCATCCCTTGTGATCTTGCTGCCTTCCAATTCTTATTCTCCGAGGTTCACATTTTTTTTCGGCACTGCATACCATTACTTGTCTTTCAGTTGTTTATTCTCACACCTTGCTGGTTGCAGAAAATCATTTCCATTGTCCTGAGCACATTTTCTAGATCTTTCGTCTCTGTGACCACAGCAATATCATCTGCACAACACAGCTTGTCTATCTTCTGCGCATTGATTTTGATATCCACCTCAGTAGTTTCGCGAACTTGATCTATAGTTTTTTGGATGTAGGCATTGGATATTATAGGAGAGAGAGAATATTCTCGTCGTGCCTTTCCCAAATTTTGCTTCTTGTTCTTGATGAAAATTCTTAAACACAGCCACTTTGTTCTTACAGAAGCCAAGTACCACCCGCATGTATTCGTATTTTAGATATACTTTCTTCAGCATTATAACTATCTCTTGCCATATAACATTATCAGTTACCTTTTCCACGTCTGCAAAGGCAGCGTAAGTTGGTTTACTTTTCTATATTTGCTTTTTGATAAGATGCCTCAGTGCAAGAATCGCTTCCCTTGATTTCAGCCTCCTCCTGAATCCAAACTGATCTTCACTCAACATATCCTCCACATTCTCCTCTTTCTGCTCAGAAATTACGAAGGGCGTTTGAAAAGTCCGCGCAAAAATAAAAACTACTTACGTGTTTGGGGTAAATATTTTTTTTATTTTTCGAAATAGTCTCCTTTAAGACTTATACACTTCGTTCAATGCCGTTCTAATTTGTTGATCCATTCCGAACAATAGGAATTGTCCAAGTCTGCAAAATAGCTATTAGATGCTGCAATCACCTCCTCATCGGAATAAAATCTTTGTTCCGCCAGCCATTTCTTCAAATTGGGGAACAAATAGTAGTCTGAGGGAGCCAAGTCTGGAGAATAGGGGGGATGAGAACGAGTTGGAATCCTGTTTCCAATAATTTTGCGACCACAACTGCTGAGGTGTGTGGTGGTGCATTGTCGTGATGGAGAAGGACTTTCTGCGGTCCAATCGCCGGCGTTTTTCTTGCAGCTCGGTTTTCGAGCGGTCCAATAACGATGAATAATATGCACCTGTAATAGTTTTACCCTTTTCCAGATAGTCGATGAGGTTTATCCCTTGCGAATCCCAAACGACAGTCGCAATAGCCTTTCCAGCCGAAGGAATGGTCTTCGTCTTTTTTGGTACAAATTCTCCCTTGGTAACCCATTTTTTAGATTGTTGTTTGGTCTCAGGAGTATAGTAATGTATCCACGTTTCATCCACACTGACGGAACGACGCTTAAAGTCCTGCAGTTTCTTCCTGAACAGCTGCAAACCATCCCTGCAACACTTCACACGATTCCGTTTTTGATCAAGCGTGAGCAATCGTGGAACTCATCTTGCAGATAGCTTTCTCATGTCCAAATGTTTATCCAAAATATTATGTGCCCGTTCATTCGAGGTGCCCACAGCACTAGCAATCTCACGCACCTTAACTTCTTCTGTCATCCATCACCATGTCCTGGATTTTATCAATGATTTCTGGAGTCGTAACCTCCACAGGGCGTCCAGAACGTTCAGCATCACTTGTGCCCATATGGCCACTCCGAAAATTTTGAAACCACTTATAAATTGTTCTAATCAAAGGTGCAGAGTCAGCGTAATGTTTATCAAGCTTCTCTTTAGACTCCTGAGGCGTTTTGCCTTTCATAAAGTAGTGATTAATCACTACACTAAAATCTTTTTCCTCCATTTTTTGACAATCACTCGACTTCCTTGATTCACACGAATGCGAAACACAAAGAAATAGACCAATATGGCTGAAACTTGGTGTGCATTCTTTCCAAAGATGCTACTAACTAAACATGACCTCGATATGCGCCGGTGGTGCCATCTCTTGGACTTTGCTCGGACTTTTCAAACGCCCCTTGTGTCTTTAAGTCTTAAGAGAATTCTTGACATGTGTGATATTTGGCTTAAGGTACTGTTTGTAGTTGTCGTCTTCTTTGGTACGTTAACCGTGATCCATTTCTGGAAGTGTGCGGAATGTTGTCTCCTTTGTCATCTCCGCCTGCTTCCTCTTCTTTTCCTAATACATCCTCTGGTGAAAGTGTTCCATCATACAATCCCATAGTGTATTCTTTCTAACTCTTCATCATGTCTTTATCAAACAGCACTTTTCCCTCTGTCTTCTACTTTATTCAAAATTGTTGTTTTGCATTTGTGAAAAAAATTGTTTGCTGTCCTGTATGCGATATCAGTTCTTCCATTTCGCATATTTTCTTCCACTCTCTGCACATTTCCTCAAGAAGACTTTCTTTTGCTTTACTAATTTCTCTGCTAACTATGTTTCCCATTATTATGTAGTCAATTTGCCTTGTTCGTTTATTGCGATTTTACATAACTATGTACTAGGGGGAAGAAATGAAAGGGGAGCTCGGATAATTGAGTTTTCTCGAAGCACCGATTAATTTCTGCAGACACACATTTCCACCACTATCGGAATACACCTGGCATTGCATTTTAGTGAAATCACGTTTCAGATATCAAGTTAAAGACTGTAGAAACTATCCATCTGCAGACATAGGCTGTGACAACAACCTGGTTCACTTACATTCAAATGCCTGAAGAAAAAAAGAGTAAAGGAGACATGGTAAACAGAAAAACAGAAACTGAAGGACTGGCAAGGCATTAAGAACAGGAAACAGAAAACCTAGCTAAAAATTTGTGCTGACTAACATCTGCTGTAATTCATTTCTTCTCATCTTTGGATTTAGCTTTCCCAAGTATCTCTTCTGTTGTAGTACATACGCCAGACTTAGTTTGTTCTCAGCCTTCTTTTAATCCTCCGTGTTCCTGAAACATGATTTCACTACAACGCAATCTATTTGTTGTCTCCTAAGTCTCACGGGGCCTTCCAGGTATTCTTCGTTTGTGATGGTGGAAAAGTGTGTTTGCAACAACTAATTTGTGCTTCGAGCCTAACTCACTTAGTCACGTTCCTCTTTCATTTCTTTTCGTAGTCTGTAGTTACCTACAATCTCCTTTTTCAATTCTTCGTCCCATGACGCACCAGACTTCACGCGTGCAAGGTGTGCAGGCCTTGCGCCAGCCAAGACTAGGGCTATCTCGGCTTTGCTCGGTCCTTGACGGAAGTACCCAGAACAACGAGACATTTCACTAGGTACTGCGTGTGGCATTTTTCGGTCGGTACAACTATCTTTAGTTCGGTAGAATCGTTGTGCCAGCGCTGTTTAACCTTCGCTGTTTGTTCATGGCATGTTCACTGGTCCATTAGCTGTTTGAACAAAAACAGGCAGTCTAGAGACATACAGTCACAAGCCTTTAAAAATGAATAGGAATGAAAGAAGAGAAGGATGAGATTCTTGATATGTATCACACGTTCGCACAAGCAATGGGTACTGCAGATTTGCTATGAAATGACATCACAATACCATGCAGAAGGAAATTAAAGATTCAGTTTGTAATGAAAGCGCAAAAAATTACATCTATCGAGAGAAGGTATTCATTATTCTATTCATCAAGAAGCATTTTGTGCTAAATTTGCAGGCATGCAGCACTTGAAGAAATTATCGGTAAGACTAGTGAAATTCCTGAAATCGCACCCATTATTCCCCTGTCAGCTACAATAGTTTTCGATGGAACTGAACAAAGAGTATAGAGACTTTATATGTTACTGCAAAGTACGTTGATTAAGTCAAGGGGCATGCCTGGAATGATTTTTCGATTTAGAACTCGCTATTTTCGAATTTATGAACGAAAAATGAGTGCAGGAACGAAAATTAGAACATCAGGAATGGACTTGACTGCACACTGCCGTTCGGAGTGGCCGAGCGGTTCTAGGTGCTACGGTCTGGAACCGCGAGACCGCTACGTCGCAAGTTCGAATCCTGCCTCGGGCATGGATGTGTGTAATGTCCTTAGGTTAGTTAGGTTTAAGTAGTTCTAAGTTCTAGGGGACTGATGACCTCAGAAGTTAAGTCCCATAGTGCTCAGAGCCATTTGAACCATTTTGACTGCACACTGCCCACAGTAAGACTTTGAAAGGTGAGAAAGGACTTCTTTCTGATTTGATCGGGTTGCATTTAGAAAGGAAATCGCGTTGTAGAATGGTTACATTCTGACAAACACAGTCCAGTTCCCTAAGCTTACTGCCGTTGAAGAAAACGTGACGTTTGAAGAATTCATTGCAGCCTTGAAAGAATTACAAGGATAGTGTCCTAAATGTTTCGAGGACACTGTCAATCTTACATCTGTTTTCGAGCTATTTTCGAGACCGTTTGCCGTTTCAGTTGAAAATACCACTGCACATGTGCAAATGTAGCTGACTGATCTGTAACGTAAATCTCATTTCAAAGACAAATCCCTTTAAAGTTAAAACAGAGCAGGATGTCTACATTGTTTTCCTCAGGTAGAGTTTCCACGTCTATCAAACTAAATAAGTCACCTTACATGGTAACCTGAATGGGAAAAATCTGTGACATTATCTGCTTCTGTCCATATACTGACAGTTCGTACTAGATAAAAATTGCATCTTTAGCGCACCAAAAATAACTAAATAATGCTGAAAATGTGTTTTGTTTTTGAGCTATGATGTTGAGGAATGTGAAATATAATACCAGATGCAGTGTGTCTGCATTGCTATTTAAATGCGATAGAAGGAAGGGAGGTAGGGTTTAACGTCCTGCCGACGGAGCACAAGTTATGGTTGTGTCAACGTTGGGGAAGGAAATTGACCCTGCCTCTTCAAAGAAACCATCCCGGTATTTGCCTGGAGTGATTAGGTAAATCATGGAAAACCTAAATTTGGATGGCCGGACGCGGGTTTGAACCGCTGCCCTCTCAAAAACGAGTCCAGTGTGCTAACCACTGCACTATCTCTCTCGGTATTTAAACGCGACGACTGTCCGTATGCTAGGCCACAAAATGTTCACCTTGCCCTCATACAAGTCATCCTAGCGTCAGTGAACTAATGTTTCTCCATTTAATGGTTTGTTACACTGCTACTGCAATCGACGCACATCAGTTTACAGTATCAACTGTTAACCTAAAAATGAAATGCTGTTTCCAGATAAGCATGGTGATCGTGGCGAGGGAAAAAGTAATTAGAATTCTTCTCCTGTGGGCAGATTGATGACTGTGACTCATACTGATGCTAGATGTCTTTAGAATCAGTTGGCCAACTATCATCGGTACACATTACGTTTTATAGGCAGTGTAATATCTTTTATAACTCTACTAGAATAATAGATAGTTAGAAAACTATAGAAATAACAAGTATAAGTAAAACTTCAAAATAAAATCTCAATTAGAAGTCCCAGTGAAGCTACGCTGGAAACAGTATTTAGCCTCCAAGTTGTCTAACGATGGTAATATCTTAGATGAAGCGAATATCGTTGTACTTTGTACATGGAACCGCTGAAATTAGTCCACATCCACTCTCTCATACATATTAGCAATTTCACTCCGCTATAATATTCACTGAGGGAACACTGAGTCTAACAAAAAAAAATTATTTACTAAATGTCACTTTGTAGCACAGGGAGTCGTTAACGGTAGTGTATCGAAATGTAGTAGCTAGTCACTTATTGAAACTTCCTGGCAGATTAAAACTGTGTGCCCGACCGAGACTCGAACTCGGGACCTTTGCCTTTCGCGTGCAAGTGCTCTACCAATCTCAGTTTTAATCTGCCAGGAAGTTTCATATCAGCGCACACTCCGCTGCAGAGTGAAAATCTCATTCTGGAAACATCCCCCAGGCTGTGGCTAAGCCATGTCTCCGCAATATCCTTTCTTTCAGGAGTGCTAGTTCTGCAAGGTTCGCAGGAGAGCTTCTGTAAAGTTTGGAAGGTAGGAGACGAGGTACTGGCAGAAGTAAAGCTGTGAGTACCGGGCGTGAGTCGTGGTTCGGTAGCTCAGTTGGTAGAGCACTTGCCCGCGAAAGGCAAAGGTCCCGAGTTCGAGTCTCGGTCGGGCACACAGTTTTAATCTGCCAGGAAGTTTCATATCAGCGCACACTCCGCTGCAGAGTGAAAATCTCATTCTAGTCACTTATTAGTTATTTATTCACCCATAGATAACTATCAATTAACTGAAAAAGGAAACCACTAAAAAAATAACTGATTTATGCATGGAGTAATATTAAATTATCAAAAAGTAGTCTACAGCATTCACTTGTATCACATCACTGGTCACTTTCTACACTAATTACCTACATTAACACACACACTAGGTTCGATGAAAGGGAAATCTTGATGCTCACCTCCCCACAGTAGAGAGGGGGCAACGTTTGTGAGAAATGGCTAACGAGCGCAGGAACCGAATGATTCTTGAGATAAGGAATCCCACTCTGACAAGTGTCAACGCCCAATTCGGTGGGCGGATTAGTCGGTAGAGATCTAGGCCACCCTCTAGCCCTTGGACGGATAAATCACTCCCAAAGGCGGAAAACTCTTCTCGAGGCAACCGCGTAGTGTTCGGACGGCAAAGGGAGACCACCGCATTAAAGATCCATAGGATATATGTCAAGAAAGAACAGTTTCATTTCACTTGAGTAATGAAAATAAGACGTACTTTTGCAAAAGTTCCGTAATAGTCCCCCATTCGGATCTCTACGAGGAAACTGCAGAAGTCTGTGCTTCCAATAAAACAGAGGTTACGAAGAAAACAAGGAAATGAATCGCAACATGAATACTTTTGAGGTGCGGCAACCTAGAAACGTCAGACTGGAAAGGACCAGAACGAGAATCGACATACTAGGAATGAGCGAGATGAGATGACCAGATCGTGGAGGCTTCTTGAGTTGTACACAAGAGCAGCATAGAGGAGCGACCTGGCGATGGAGGGGTAGAGTAGTCCTCTGCAAAGAGCGCCGTTGTAGAGTAGATGGTTACCAACAAACAGGCTAAAGAATACTATTTGTCAGTTGGACACAAAACCGAACAAGACAGTCGAATTGTACATTCCTATGATGATGAAGAAGTGCAAGGGGTTTGCACTGAAATAAAAGATGCTATAAACATGGCCGAAGGACAGGACAACCTTATTATGAGAGACCGGATTGCAGAAGATGAAATGGAAGAGATGGTACTACAGTGGAATCTCTCGGGCTTGGAGTAAGAAATGAACTGGGGAGATAGAGTAGCAGAATTCTGTACAGAACAACACATAGTAATGTGTACCAATTCATTCTCGTTAGACGAAGGTTCGTGAGTGAAACGTAGTTTGTACCCAGGCCCAGGTAACGGTAGTGACCATAACAGAGTAACAGGAGAATATGAAATTCAAAAAACTTAAGAAAAGATCTTGTGAGAAATAAGATCTGAACAGACAAATAATTATATCTGGCGAAGAGTTCTCGGGCTTCCAGCCGGGTGGCGGTGTCTTCAAACTGCGACGTTTCGACGAGTGACATACTCATCATCTTCGCGAAGATGATGAGTATGTCACTCGTCGAAACGTCGCAGTTTGAAGACACCGCCACCCGGCTGGAAGCCCGAGAACTCTTCGCCAGCTGTATACGCCGGGAAAGCATACATTCACAAATAATTATATGCTTAGGTCGACATCCAAGGAACAAATCAAACATGGCTACAGTTATGATCAACACTAGTAATCTTGCAGAAAAATGGGAGCTCTTGAAAAGAAATATTCTACGAGCAGCAAATGAAATAACTGGCAGATAGAAGACAAAGCATAAAAAAGTGTAGATTACAGAAAGTATAATAACTAAAATAAATTTAAAATGTATACTGAGACAAGGCAACACTGAGGAAGGACAAAGGCAGTATAAAACGTCGAGAAATGAAATCAACAGAGAATCAAAGGAAGCTAAATAACAATCCTCGGAGAATCAATGCAAAGAGGTGAATGAAATGACAGAGGTAGGGAAGCTGGAATGTGCCTATAAATCAGTTGAACAATTCTTTGGAAATAGACGAATAAAATGGAGTCCATAATGTAAATGGGAAATTATTATATGAGCAGATAGACATAGTGGAGATGTGGAAACAATACCCTGAAAAACTGTATATAGTAAATAAAGAAGATCTGGAACTGGGGAACGCGGAGGCAGTCGATCCGGAAAAAGAAGGAGACTGTATCTTACTCGATGAGTTCGACCTGTAGACAGGCAGCTAAGACCTGCAAAGCCACTGAAGTTGATGGTATAATAGCAGAACTCCTCAAGGCTGCTGGAGAACAGCTGCATAAAGAACTGTTCCATCTCATACAAGTTATATACGAAACATGGGAAATCCCAACGTGCTTTAAAAATGTGCCAAAGTGCCAATATCAAAGAAAGTATCTGCAAACAGACGTGAACAATACAGGGTCCTCAGTTTGGTAACAGACGTCTACAAGTTATTGACCTCTGTAAGCAGCATAGATGCAATGATTACAGGCAAACAGTATGGCTTTATAAGAGGTGTAGACACGCGATAAGCAATACTCGGCCTACGATTAATAATTGAGAAAAGACTAGGTTCAAGACACATGTATTTCCTTCTTAGACTTAGAGAAAGCATTTGATACGGTAGACCGGAGGCAGATTTTTGAGATGCTGAGAGAGAGTGACATAAAGTATAAGAACAGAAGAGTAGTGCAGAGACTGTGTAGAGAAGCTATGGGTATGATGCGGGGAACATCAAGAAGAAGCTTCTGTTAAGCAGGGTGCGACAGGTCTGCTCACTCTCTCCATCTTGTTCAATGGATGCCTTCAGAAGATGAAGTTAGGGAGAAGCTAGGAGCCTCAGGAGGAATTAAAATTCATGGTAAGAAAATAGACAAGCTGAGATTAGCTGAGATATCGCAGTGTTAAGTGAAGATGCAGCACAATTAGAAGTTGGCCCAGATGGAAACCACACTCAGCTCTTCCTACAATATGAAAATTAAGGTAAAATTAAAATCTTAGTGATGAGCAGACAAAGAACCGGTGCCCAAGCTCCTTTAACAATGCACAACTGGAGACCGTCGAATACTTTGCCTATCTAGGGAGTAAATTTACAGCAGACGGAAGGTCAAGGAAAGGTATCGAAAGCCGAATCCACCAGGCAAAATACGCTTTTAACAAGAGACAAGCCTTTTTACATTCAGCAGCACAAACAAATCTCGGAAAAGCCTTCATAAAGACGTTTGTTTGGAGTGTTCTGTTGGACGGAAGTGAAACATTAACACTCGGAGAAGCAGAAAAACACATAATTATAGACTTAGAGATGTGGTGCTGACGCAGAATACTCAAGATTTTCTACGCAGACAAGATATCAAACGAAGAGCTGTTCGACAGGGTGGAAGAAGAGAAGCCTTGTCTCCTGAAGCTCAACAAACATAGAAAGGACACATGGATCGGCTATTTGCTGAAACGTGATGGAATTATTAAAAGTTTCACTGAAGGGACAGTAGCAGGGAAGGGTACAAGAAGCAGACTGTGACGAGGTCAGACCAGATCATGGAGGATACCAGCTGCAGCACTTATACCTCTCACAAGAGGAAAGCTAATGAAAGAACTGCATGGTCAGCTGTTGCTGACCAGCCTGACAGTTGAAGGCCTAAGAAAGAGACCTCTTTCATCTTTTTGGGCAATATATTGTACCGTTTTACTCTCTTCAGGAAATGCTGTTGTCAGTTTTTTGTTTACTTTTGGTAAATGTAAGTCTGGTGTGGCTATTGTTACATTATCCCCGATGCTGTTGTTCATAATTACTGATACTCTTTTTCATGCACATAACAGATTGGTAGACGTACTCACAAGGTACAATTACGCTGAAGAGCCAAAGAAACTGGTACACCTGCCTAATATCGTGTAGGGCCCCAGCGAAAATGCAGAAGTGACGCAACACGACGTGGCATGGACTCGACTAACGACTGGCTTAGTGCTGGAGGGAATTGACACCATGAATCCAACATGGCTGTCCATAAATCCTTAAGAGTGCGAGGGGGTATCTTGTAGAGCCCTCGTGAGCTCGCAAAAGTGCCGCAACACCAGGTGGCATGGACACGACTAATGTCTGAAGTAGTGCTAGAGGGAAGTGATCCCATGAATCCGTAAGAGTACGACGGGTTGGCGATCTCTTCTGAACAGCACGTTGCAAGGCATCCCAGATATCCTCAATAAGGTTATTATCTGGCGAGTTTGGTGACCATCGAAAATGTTTAAACTCAGAAGAGTGTTCCTGGAGCCATTCTATAGCAATTCCGGACGTGTGGGGTGTCACATTGTCCTGCTGGAAAAGCTCAAGTCCGTCAGAATGCACAATGGACATGAACGGATGTAGGTGATAAGACAGGATGGTTACGCACGTGTCACGTGTCAGTTCCGTATCTAGACATATGAAGGGTCCCATATTACTCCAACTACACACGCTTCACACCGTTGCAGAGCCTCCACAGCTTGAACAGTACCCTGCTGATTTGCAGGGTCCGTCCCGTCGATACAGTTTGAAACGAGACTCGTCCAACCAGGCAACATGTTTCCAGTTACCAACAGTCCCATGTCAGTGTTGCCAGGCCCATGCGAGGCGTAAAGCTTTGTCGTGCAGTCATCAAGGGCATAAGAGTGGTCCTTCGGCTCCGAAAGCCCATATCGATGATGTTTCGTTAAATGGTTCGCACGTTGGCACTCGTTGATGGGCCAGCATTGAAATCTGGAGCAATTTGCTGAAGGGTTGCACTTCTATCACGTTGAACTATTCGCTTCAGTCATCATTTTCCCCGTTCTTGCAGGATCTTTTTCCGGCCGCAGCGATGTTGGAGATTTGATGCTTTGCCGGATTCCTCATATTCACGGTACACTCGTGAAATGGTCGTACGGAAAAAACCTCACTTCATCGCTACGTCGCAGGTGCTGTGTCCCATCGCTCGTGCGCCGACTATAACGTCACGCTCAAACTTGATAAGCGCCATTGTAGCAGCAGTAAACGATCTAACAACTGCGTCAGACACTTGTTTTATATAGATGTTGCCAACGCCAGCGCCGTATTCTGCGTGTTTACAAATCTCTGTATTTGTATACGCATGCCTGTACTACGTAGTTTCTTTGGCGCTTAAGTGTAGAATCTCCTGCATGTGGCCAGTAAAACTGGAATCGCCTAAAGACAGCCACTAGGCGGAGTTATGCTGGATGCCTGTAGCCCCGTGGTACGTTTCAGGAGTAAATGCCGGGCGGGGGCGGCGATGGCCACGCGCAGGGGGGCGAACGCTGGCCTGTCACGAGGTGAGCGCCACGCGACCATGTTTGCAAGAACACGCATGGCGCGTGCTGAGGTCACGCTGCTGTTACTCTGATGGCGGACGTCCCATAAAAAAAGAAAAAAAAAGAACAGCGCGGCGTTGAGCAAATGACTGTTTTCGAATCAACTTCTCAGGACTCCCTCAGCATGACGAAACAAATGAAGCACCTGGAAGACATGGTCTGAGGTCAAGGTAACTTCGTACACGGGTATGTGATTTGAACTGCGGTTTCCTGTGACAGGTAGGAAGGACATCAGAGTGCATTAGCGTTGTTCGTGTTTAGTGTTGTTACTAGCTCTGGTACGGTATATGAAGGCGTGAATAGCGTCACATTTTGAGTCATGAGTGAGTGCAAAGTACACGGGGATGTCGAGTACTCGTATGAGTACATCTACATCAGTACTCAGCAAACCACCGTGAAGTGCTGGCAGAGGATACGTCCCATTGTACAAGTTAATTTGGGTTTGTTGCCTTTCCATTTATGTGTGCAGCGCAGGAGGAATGATTGTTTGAATGCCGCTGTGCGTGCTGTAATTATTATAATCTTATCCTCACGATCCTTATGTGAGCGATATTTTGGGGGCTGTAGTGTATTCGTAAAACCATCCTATAAACCCTTTTTTTATGTTTTGTTAGTAGACTTTTTCGGGATATTTTACGTCTATCTTCATGAGTCTGCCAGTTTAGTTTCTTCAGCATCTCTGATACACTTCCTCACAGGTCAAACAAATCTATGATCATTCATGCTGCTCTTCTTTCAAGATACCCTGTTAGTCCTACTTTGTACGTGTCCCACACACTTGAGCAACGTTCTAGAACCGGTCGCACGAGTAATTTGTAGTAGTCTAACACCTGCTTTACCCACAACTGAACCTATGTGATCATTCCATTTCATATCCATGCAAAGTGTTACACCCAGGTCGATTTGGCCGATTCCAACTGTGACTTATTGATTTTATAGTCATAGGGTGCTACGTTTTTTTTTGTTTTATGAAGTGCACAGTTTTACATTTCTGATCATTTAAAGGTTACTATTAAAATTGCCCACATTGTCAATAATATACAACATGAACAGTAAGGGTTTCAACACACTTCCCTGGGGCATACCCGACGTTGCTTCCACATCTGATGATGACTCTCCATTCGAGATAACACTCTGTGTCCTCCCTAGCAAAAAGTCCTGAACCCAGTCACAGACTTCACTTTATATCCCATACGATCGAACTTTTGGAAATAAGCGTAGCTGTGGTACTGAGTCAAATGCTTTTCGAAAATCAAGAAATACTGCATCGGCCTGACTGACTTGATCCAAAGATTTCAGAATGTCAAGCGAGAAAAGTACTAGTTGAGTTTCACGTGATCGATGCTTACGGAATCCATGCTGGTGGGCATAGAGGAGGTCATTCTGTACAAGATACCTAATTGGTTTTGAATTCTGAATACGTTCTAAGACTCTACAACAAATCGATGTCAAGGATATTGGACAGCAGTTTTGAGGATCACATCTACTATCCTTCTTGTTGACGGGTGTGATCTGTGCTTTCTTCCAACTACTGGGCACGGTTTCTGTTCGAGGAATCAACGATAGGTCGTAGTTAGAAGACAGGATAACTCAGCTGCAAATTCAGTATAGAATCTGATAGGGAATCCACCGGGCTATGGAGCTTAGTTCAGTTTTAACGATTTCAGCTGTTTCTCAACACCATTGACACTAATACTTATTCACTCGTCTTTTCAGTGGCACGAGGATTAAATTGGCGCAATTCTCTTGAGTTTTCCTTCGTAAAGTAACACTTGAAAAAAGAGTGAAGCATTTAAGCTTTTGCTTTGCTACACTCAATTTCAGTTCCTGTCTCATTCACTAGGGACTGGACACTAAGTTTTGTACCACCAACAGCCTTTACATACGACCCAAATTTCTTTGAGTATTGTGAAAGATAATTTAATAATATTCTGATACCGTGGTCATTGAAAGCTTTACGCATTGCTATCTTGACAGCCAAACGCGTTTCGTTCAGCATCTCTGTATCTATAATCCTAATATTTGTTTTGCACAAATTATGAGTAGTCTCTGTTTCTTTAGAAGGTTTTTTACAGTGACTGTACACGATGGAGCGTCCCTCCCACTGCGAACTGTTCTGCTCCGTACGTATCTATCCAGTGCATGTCAACTATTCTTTTAAACTTGAGCCATAGTTTTTCTACATGCTCCTACCCTGTGCTGGAAGTTTTAAGTTCCTCGCTGAGATATGACGCTACTGATTTTTTATCTAGTTTACTGCACTTATATATCTTTCTGCTTGTTTTAGTTGTCCTTTGTACATTGGCAATCATCTTTGCCGTCACCGCGTCATGGTCACTGATGTCAATTTAGATGTGAACAGCCTCAAAAATGTCAGGTCTGTTTGTTAGATCCATTATATTTCCGAACTACCTATTCTTCGTAGTACGGTTTCACAGGATATCTTATCACGCCCACCACTAACAGAACTGTAATTTTTCCAACTGATTGTTGGATGATTAAAGTCTCGACCTATAATTACAGTACGAAGGGGAGCTACGTAAAAGCGGAATGAGGTTTTCTCTAAAGGTTTCGGTTACATCAGGAGATGAGTCTGGTGGGCGACAGAAGGATCCAGTTACCATTTTATGCCCATCCCTGGTACTGAGTTTTGCCCAAACAATCTCACATGAAGTTTCAGTTTTTATCGCCGTAGATTTGATTTCTTGTCTTCTACGACAAACACACCACCTCCATTTCGCGTTAGCCTATTCTTTCGATATACGAGTGAAATTAAATTTTCCCCGTAAATTTCACTGCTATCAATTTCATGTTTCAAACAGCTTTCTACACCTAGTATTATGTGAGCTTCAGTGCTTTTCAGGAGTACTTCGAACTTTGGAACTTCGTGGCGACTGTTTCCGCAGTTTACCACTAGGATTTTAATATTATTACCTGTTGGAGGCATTTGTTTCGGTCTCACACTGATGCTTCTGGGTTTTCCACAGCTATCGTTATCTGGACTGGATGGAGGGTCGCCTAATCTAAAAAGCCCTTGTGTGCACCGCATGCACAGTCAGATACCTGAGTAGCAGTCTCTAATGTTTATTGCACGCTTGACCCATTTAGGGGAGCCCTGTAGTTCTCAATCCTATGGCGCAAATCGAGGAAGTCGCAGCCTAGCTTGTCATAGAACTTTCGAAGTATCTGGCTCAGTCTCTCCACTCGACTCAGAATCAAAGGGCCACGATCAGTTCTAGGGACTACTGCAAATCGTGAGCTTTTTTGAAGCTCCAACGGAAAGGCTGGTCTTCTCAACCTCCTTTGCCAGTGGCTGGAGCGATCCCAGTATGACTTCGGAGCCCAGACGACAGGCATCATTTGTTCCAACGTGCGCCACAATCTGCAGCTGGTTGCACTCTGCAGGAATAGCCTCTAGAACATGTTGAATGAGACCTCCAGGCATACACACTGAGTGCACCTGATGTCCTTTCCTTTCTCTTACTGCCATTTCAGTTAGGGATGCCATCATTCGCCATACGTTTGAACGATTAGTAGACCCCTACCATTTTGGGTTTGCCTCCTCTTGACTCCGGAAAAAACATGTTCCCCAAAGCAGGTGAAGTGACTTCCACTGCGTCAGTTTCAGTTTCAGTGAAAGATAGCACCTCGAACTCGTTGGTTAACGGATCTGGTATAACACACTGAGTCCTCCCTTGTCCCTGTCCACCCAGTACAGGACGCCTAGGTCTACCAGTGAAACATTTCTCTCAGCCAAGTGGACGAGTAATGACAGATACCGTATTTTCTGCAGAGGAGACAGGATCCACAGGAGAGGATACTACTTTCGACACATTTGTTGCCGGTACCGCAGGTGCAGGACTCCCGGAAGCTCGAGGAGCACACAGATTCGCAGCAGCTGCCAATCTTTTTACCGTGGTCACGGCGATTTCTAGCTGCTTAAAAATGTCAACCAACTCATCCTGTGTTCGAGAACAGCATTCACAATGGGGCTGCATTTTGGCTGATGCATTCTATTACAGGACGGCGAGCAAATAATTTTAAAATAAGCCTGCTGATTATCTTTTGATTTGTTGAGGTAAAAATTACTAATTCCCTATAAGAACCGAAGAAAATACGAGAAACGATATCTCTAATAAAGTAACAGGAAAACCTGTGGCAAAAAACACTAGTTTCATAAGTGAGGTTAATTATAATCGCTAATGAACTCGAAAATGGAGTTAATTCGCGATAAATGTAGATATATACTCCATTTTTAAGGGAAAGCTATGTGTTCGAAACTTCACAATACAAACAGATATTGATACAATCAATCAAAGATTATGCAGAAGCGACACGAACAGTAAAATATCCGAACCTAGAATTTCAGATCAGCGCACGACTCTTGCACCCGTGGTCCCACACAAAGAAAAATTCCGAAATTGGCTATTACAAGTAAATAAACGTACAGATTGCATGGTCTTTTGCTTAGCTGTTTGTGTGCCAACTTCTGCACTGGCGTGCCATAGGAGAACACTGTAGCGTGAGTTCATCTCATTCATAATCGAGAAATGCGTAGCACCTACAAGAACACGTCTTCTGCCTGTTGCAGCTAACAAAATACCATAAAGAGTAAGAAAGAGGCTCACTGTGGGTCTCCATTTGGCCTGCATGTCGAATCATGCAATATACATATTCGTGTGGGGCATTCGGATGTGACGATGGGCTGATACTGAAATGCATGTGAACGTGCATATTAGTCGTCTGACCACCACAATGGGGGATCGCCGCACTGTGCATCAAGCACTTCATAATCCCATCACAGTCGTACCTGCCATCCCAGAGCGAGTAATGGACTCTCCTCAAAATTTTGCCTCACGCCTCACCAATGGACGGAGACTAGCAGCAGGTGGGCTAGGGAATTACCATCCCATGCCTAGGATACCGTTAACACACATGTGTACGTTTGTATTGTGCCGTGAATGGGAAACATGGTTTGCTGATAAATGGTGTCGCATTGTGTTCAGCGATGAATCGAAGTTCTGCACTACCCCAGATGTGCATTGTGTGTTACTGCTGGCGCCTTGGTGTGGGGAACCATCGGGCATGACTTCCGATCATGCCTGGCAGACAGTGAGGGAAATATGACGGTATAATGTTCGTCATGAACATCCAGCTTCTTCATGTGTTATCTCTCATACGACAGAAACGTGGAGCCATTTTTCAACAGGACAGTGCCGGTTCACACATGGCAAGTGTCCTATGAACTTTCTGCGTGTTGAGGTACTCTCTTGACCAGCTGGATCCAAAGATTTGCGCCCTATAACACATATTCGGGACCAGCTCGATCATTAACTCTGTCCTGGTGTCAAGTTAAAGGACATTAGGGAACAGTTACAACAGCTCAGGGCCATCTTGCCTAAGGAGAGTATTCGACAACTTTATGACACCTATCCGAAGCAACTGGAGCATGCTCCCAGGTCAGAGGGGGTGCAACGTCATTGTGATAAGTGAGCTCAAACTGCCAAGTGCTTTGTAAATTTGGCTCGATTTTGTAATCACCGAAATAACTCTACACACCCTTTGAGTCTGCGAAGTTTCATTTATTTTCCTCCTCCCCTTCACTTCTATTGTCAGGCAGTGTATATGGGAAAGTGAAATACTTCTCGGCCTGGTACACAAATGATATTAGTATCTATGAAATTTCGGTTTCTGTTGCGAGCGCTAGTACAAAAAGTTCCAAACGCCAGAATACTGCATTTTGTTATTTATTGGGGTTTTCCTCTTTTTCTCCAACATAACAAATACCCGAGAATTATTACACCTGTTACACAAGTTCTTAATTCATCTCCTCAGGATGTCCCTTCAGGTGTTCCGATCTTGTATACCTTCTTCCTCTCTGCCAACTCTTCTCATTGTTCATTGTACATCATGGAGCCAGTTGGTCGTAGGGCGTCCTCTTCTCTTCTTTCCCTCCGGTTCCTATTCCAGCATCATTCTCGGTATTCTGATTTCTCACATTCTTTTTACATGCCTGTATTATTGTAACTGTCTTCGATCCATCACGTGATGTAATCTTCCTCTTACTTCCATCGTTTTTATTATTTCATCGTTTCTTATTTTCTCTTATCAAGAAATTCTTGCTGGCCTTCTCCAGAAGTCCATTCTACTGCCTGCAGATTTTTATATCTTTCATATTAGTAATCCATGTCTCCACTCCATAACTATGCTCTCTACTATCGATTTATATATGATCCTTTTGGTTCGGTTTATTACATTGCTGCTCCATAAGACTGAGTCGAGCATCCCAATGATCTTCCTTCCACTGATAAGTCTTTCTTCATTTCTACCTCTGATTTTCCCCCCATCTCTGAAATGGATCACAAATAATAGAAATTATTGATGTTCGTAATTCTCTTTCCCTCTGTGTACAAATCATCTAGATAATTAGTGCGGTATTCTGTTTTCTGATAATTAATCTTCAGTTCCCAGTTTCTGTATTCCATTGCTAACTGATTACATATATAATTTGCATCCTCCCCGTCTTGTGCTATAACTACTTTATAATCAGGAAACAGTGGGTGATGCAATCTCCATCTATAATTTCTAGCCCCATTCCACTGCATTTGCGAGACCATGCCTTGAGACTAATATCTATATAGATTTTAAATAATGTTGGTGACATGGGGAAGGCTTGTAACAAACCCTTGCTTCTTCTAAATTTCTGTAAAAGAGTATTACCAGTTTTCACTTGACATGTGGTTATCTTTAGATACTTCTTGTATTATTTTAATTAAAGGACCCTTAATGTAATTCTGTCCAAAGTAGTTTTCTTGGGACAGGATCATTTGCCTTACCTAAATCAATAAAAATTAATCCTATGTATTTTGATTTTTCCCTATGTTTCTCTAAGATCTGTCGTAATGTGAAAATGTGGTCTATGCATGATCTACCAGCCGTCAAGTTACATTGCTCTTCCTGGCTTTTAAAATTTATTTCGAGCTTGTTTTTTAATTACTTCCCCAAAAATTCTCATTAATGTGTTTATAACACAAATTCCTCGATATTTAAGAAAGGGGATCGCATAGCTGCATACCGTTTCAAATTTCATAGCCGTGTATTTCTTGAAGGTGGCACAACATGTGTGGAAGATAGACGTTACACTTGGCTGGCTTTTACTTCGATTTTTTTTATTTTTTATTTTTCAAATAATTTTTCGTTTGGTGCCTCAAGTTTGGTTCAGTGCCGTGTAAAAACGAGTTGTGTAAAATTTGGTCTCAATGATATAAGGAGAAAAGCTGCCACTGGGCCTTCAGAAACGGAAGAACCATAAAAACAAAGCCTTCAACCTCGCAAAATACTGTTTTTAAGTAACAAATTCATTCTCTACGTAGTATAGACAGCTGGTTTACGACAGACTTTTTAACTGAATGTATTCTCATTTCACAGATCGCATCGACAGGGCATAACGGTTCAGTGACTCCAAGCTGGATAGAGAGAGGGCAGTGCGAGGCGGGCCGTCCCCTATTGCGATTCAGTCCCTACCGCACCAGAAGTCTTACACTTTCGAGTGAAGGTAGCAGTCGCAGTAAGTGCCTTGACTTCGTCTTTTGTTCTTTTAGAACAGAACATTTATTTACTCGCGTATTACTCCCATGAAATATTTGGAAGCAAGCTGATTCTGGTCAAACAAAGGTTATCGTTCTCTTCCACAATTTGCGTCAAGTGCCACTCTAGCTATGCGGGAAAGAATGGAGAAAGCTATGGGAGAAAGCACGAATCCCGACACGTGAGATGGGAAACGGTGTTCCAAAATTAGAAGCTTTGTATCAGCGGAGGAGGCAACTACAAAATCTAGCTGGAAGATCGTTGGACGTCCATAAGCGAAAAGAAATAGATTTTGTTCAAAAACTTGTTGGCATTTTTGTAACAGCGCATGTTAATTCTTTAAGTATCATTATTACTGAAGGAGATAAAAAGTTTTTGACTAACCAACAGTAGGAAGGAGGGCCAGGGATCATGTGTGGAATCGACCTCCAGCTACACGAGGGATGGAGAAGATGACCTGAGCGAACAGAAACAGCTGGGAAGAGGTGAGAGCGAAACGAATATGAAATTCAGCAATGTAATATGACATTTACTTATGAATTTGTAACATAAATGTACCTGGATACAAAATAAAGAATTCTAACATTCATTTAATGCTGACAATGTAATCATATTTAGGTCGCCTAACTTGATATCGTTCAGAACTTACTTTTTCTCAGACGAACCTCGAGCATCGACTCATTACACTGTCTCAAAAATTTCATTGTCACAAATAAAAAGGAGGTTTGAATGTCAAGTATTAACTATTCTCAATTTTACAGAAATCTTTTGTAAATGATCGACCGGTAACAGGAAATCAACTTACAATCTGAAAGTTACAATATAATCATTAACGCAAAATATCGAAGATTTTGCAGTCAGCAGGAGTCCTATTCACAAGTCCAGAGAGAAGCTCTGCGAGAAAAAAGCTGCTGTAATCTGCAGCTAAGATATTGAGGAATGCTACCTTCCATTGGGATGGTAAATTGCTACCAGCATTAGCAGGTAACGATACGGTTCAAATACTTTCTATAATTCTTTCACACTGTCGTACTGAGCAACTTCATAGAATGCCTGCATTGCTATGTGCGACTAGAAAAGAGCAGGTTACAGCTGTGTACGAAAATCTCACTAAATGGATGAAATGTATTCGCAGTTGCGAATATGGGCAACCACCAGTTGTATAATGAAACGGCGACAGCGAAAATTTGTGCCAGACCGGGACTAGAACCCGAATGTCCCGCTTATCGCGAGCGGTCGCCTTATCATTAGGCTATTCGAGAACGCTTCACAGCCAAACTCAAACTTCCATATGTTGTCAACCAAGTGTCTACAAACTGAACTCGTACATGCGTTATGTATATTTCCATACAGGGGAGACAATTTAATTGAAAGTCTCTTGCCCGGTGTCAGCGGTTAAATACGATATTGCAGTGCGTAAGCGAATGGGGGAGGGTGGGGTGATAGTTCCGACTGTGATTGCTAATTGTACCCACTCACCTCGTACATCCAATCGTCATTCGCTTCTTCCCTTGCAGTCTAGGAACAGCAGCTTGAGCATTGCTGTAATAAACGATAACTAACAAGTGAAACAAAGGAGTGCCAATTACCGAAATTCAAGTTTTAGCCTAGTATAATCAATTGATGTAGTTTTTAACACTTGCGCTACACAGGGCTGCACTGTTACACTCTTCACAAAATAACAAATATGTTGATACACTGATACATACAGCAACACGACACTACAATACATCATTCCACCCTGCAATCCAGATGCGGCGTTCGTGGCAATATATGTAATCCAAGTTTCATTTACTGGCGCGGATGAGATGCTCGCGGGCATCTAATCATGTTCTCGCGATTATCCTCCTGGTTTATGACTTCGCGAACCGCAGATTGCGTCTCATGGGGTACACGAATGATTACACAGCATCAAACACCTTTATAGTCACAAAATTTACTTGCTTTCTTAGCCTGGTTCCTTAACATCTTCACACCACGCACACGGTTAAACACCACCACGTGACTACTTCTCTCGTTCTGGAGCGAAAAAACAAAAGAAGCAACCATAGCGATGTTATCATAATCGATATCAGTGCTACTCGATACATGCTTACACTGTGTTGTTTCAGAAGTAGGATTCATTGTTCCTTCGGACAACACAGGCATTGCAATACCGTTTACTCCCTAATTTCAAAATGCTTGCAGGAATAAGCAAGGCACAAGTGTCCAGCTGTTAGTAAAATATATTCGACTAAAACGTCCAACAAGAAAATACAAGCTTGTGAATGAAATTTATAAAAATCGAGAATTTCCAACAAATATCGAAAAAGATGTAACTAATGCGCTTCCGAAACAAATAAGAATGTGTGCCTATGAATCTTACTGCACAGTCAGTAGAGTATTACGTTTGGGAAAACTACTTATGGGAGTAGCTTAGCGAAGAATGTAAGGGAAAATTGAAAATAAATTATAAGAACATCAGTTTGGTTTTTCGAAAAATAGGGACATCAGTGAAGCAAATTCAGTAGTGCGGCCAATAACAGAGGACATATTTAGGAAAAAGGAAAGAACATGTACACTGAAGTGACAAAAGTCATGGGATACCTCCTAATATCGTGTCTGACCATTGTTTGTCTGGCGTAATACAGCAACTCGACGCGACAGGGACTCAACAAGTTGTTGGTAGTCCCAAACAGAAATACTGAGCTATGCTGCCTCTATAGCCGTCCATAGCTGCGAAAGTGTTGCCTGTGCAGGATTTTCTGCACGAGGTGACCTCTCGATTATGTCCCATAAATGTTCTATGGGAATCATGTCCGGCGATCTGGGTGGCCAAATCATTCGCTCGAATAGACCAGAATGTTCTTCAAACCAGTCGTGAATAGTTGTGTCCCGGTAAAATGCTGTCTCGTTGTTTGAGAATATGAAGTCCATAAATGTTGCAAATGGTCACCAAGTAGCGGAACATAACCATTTCCAGTCAATGGTCAGTTCAGTTGGACGAGAGGAACCAGTCCGTTTAATGTAAACACAGCTAACACCATAATGGAGCCACCACCAGCTTGTACAGTGCCTTGTTGACAACTTCGGACTATGGCGCCACACTTGAACCCTACTATCAGCACTTAGCAACTGAAATCGGGCCCAGGCTACAGTTTTCCAGTCGTTTAGGGTCCAACCGATAGAGTCACGAGCCCAGGAGAGGCGCTCCAGGTGATGTTATCTTAGGGAAGGCACTCGCGTCGGTCGTCTGCTCCCATAGCCCATTAACGCCAAATTTCGCCGCACTGTCCTAACGAATATGTTCGTCATATGTTCCATACTGATTTCTGCGATTATTTCTGTTAGCACTGATAACTTCACGCTGCTGCTCTCGTTAGTTAAGTGAAGGCTATCGGCCACTACGTTGTCCTTAGTGTGAGGTAATCTGTGAAATTTGGTATTCTCGGTGCATTAATGACACTGTGGTGCTGCTCTCGATCGTTATGTGAAGGCCGTCGGCCACAGCGCTATGCGTAGTGAGAGGTAAGGCGTGTACTTGGTATTCTCGGTACACTAATGACATTACGGATCTCGGAATTTTGAATTCCCTAACATTTCCGAGATGGAATGTGCCATACGTCCAGCTCCAACTACCATTCCGTGTTCAAAGTCTGTTACTTCCCGTCGTGAGGTCATAATCATTTCTGAAACCTTTGCACATGAGCCACCTGAGTACAAATGACAACTCGATACAGTAATCCACAGCTCTTCTACACCTTGTATACGCGATACTACTACCATCTGCGAATGTGCATATCGCTATCCCATGACTTACGTCACCTCATTGCACAGTGGGCCCAAGAAGTAATGCCATTCCGCATACCAATTTGACCTAACACTTGACGTAAGTTTCGTGTACTAACGTTATAAAGGTAAAATTTTATTGATACCAGCAGGCCAAGGACATTCTACATTGCATTCGCAATCAACTGAAATACAGTCTCATTTGTACCGTGTTCGGAAGCGGAAAATTACAGGTCAGAACACATTAAAACCTGCGATAAATTTTATGAGGATACTTTTTTGACGACGTGTGTGATGAGAGGAAGTTATATAGGTAGGGCCGTCAGCGAACGCGGTCTGTAATTTGTGCGATGACTCCAGGGCGGCGCGTGCCGACGTCGCAGGCGCCGCTGTTTACAGAGACGCCCACACACGTGGCCCGCGTGTGGTAGGCGATGAGGGGGGGGGGGGGGGGGAGGTGGGCAGAGAGTTCGCGGCGTCAGGTCGTCTGCAGCCGCCAGGGCGCCCCGCAAATGTAATTACTACCAGCACCGTGACTCAAGCCAAAATAGACCTTTCTTGATACAACACGCAAATGATAGACAGCTGAAGTGAATCTTGCTGAGAGGTTAAAACTATGTGGCGGACCGGTTACTGAACACTTAACTCTTGAGTTTGGGTCACATTGTTCTTACCACCTGAGTCATCCAGACACGAATTAGGATCATTTCACGCAGTATCAAATCTGCCAGCAAAGTTTCCCACTTACGAAGCTCTGCAGAGTGCAGTATCCTCTGTGAAATAAACCTCGATGTGCTATTCTCGGAATAGCTACGAGACCGTAGACTGTGATATATGAGCTGAACATATGGTTGCCACATAGAAAATTATAAGGCCCAACCCGGCGTTATATTTAACCAGATTTTTCGCCCTAAAAGCTGCACTGATTTTAAACAGAAACAGAGACATATGGGTATTTTCGGTTGTTTATTAATAGTCAATTACAGGCAGTTTGTTCTGAGAGAGCAACCACGACTTGTTTCAACTAAAACAAAGACCAATCGGCAAATAGCCTTTTAATTTGGCTGTTATCATTGCAACTAAGTACTAGGTCTTCTTAATTGCTCAGTCTTCTTCCTAAGATAATCGTGTGTAAAAAAAAAAAAAAAAAAAAAAAAAAAAAAAAAAAAAAAAAATAACTGAAGGTTCTCCATTAAATAAAACAAACAGTTATCTATTCTCCTTGGACGAAAAATGGAAAAAATAACAGCATCTATATAACGTACGTAGTCCGCCAACCACAACGTGGTACATGGCGGAGAATATCTTGTACCATTACTAGTCATTAGCTTTCCTCTTCCGCTCACAAATACAGTTAGGGAAAATCGACTATATACATGCCTCCGTAGGAGCCCTAATTTGTCTTATCTTCGCGATCCTCACTTGAAATTTACGTTGGTAGCAGTAGCAGCGTTCTGCAGTCATCACTTACGTAAACAGAAAGTAATAGCTGTCTTGTCACATTTCCCTGGGCATTCATGACGATACCCTCGTTCCTGATGAACCATCGCCGTGGAGGACAACGTGCAGCGATCTATTACTTAAGAAGCCTTCGAGCTACTCATATGTGGGAACTTATATCGTATGCTAAGAGTCTGCAGTGGGGCACTGTGTTAAATGCTTCCCGGAAATCTAGGTATATGGAATCCACGTGTTGTCCTTCATCCATGGTTCACAGGATAACGTATGAAAAAATGGCAAGCTGCCTTCCGCATGAGCGAAGCATTTTAAATCCACGCTGATTTGTGAGCAGAAACTTTTCCGTCTCCGGGAAATTTTGTATTCGAATTTAAAATATGTTCACGAATTCTACAGAAAACCGCTGTTAAGGATGTTGGTCTGTAGTCTTGCAGGTCCGTTGTGTTATCTCTCTTATATACAGGAGTCACCTTCGTTTTTCCCAGTCACTTGGGGGCTTTGGACTGGGCGATAAATTCGCGATAAATGCAAGTTAAGTATGAAGCCAATGCCGTAATGCTATACAACCGAATTGGTATTCCATTCGAATATAGCGACGTATTTGTTTTCAACTCTTTCAGTTGGTTCTCTGCGTTAGGGACGCACTTTACTATGTCCCCCATACCGAAGTCTGTGCGACGGTCGAACGACTACGTTAATACGATCATCCGGAGTGAATGACATCGTAAATGCGAGATTTAAAACTTCAGTTTTCTTCTGTTGCCACGCTAGTTTGATCAATGAGAGAATGTTTCGGAGCCTTCGACCCGCTTAGCGATTTTACGTTTGACCAGAATTTTCTCGCAACATCTTTTGCTAAGGTTTGACGGTGATAGTTGTTTGCTTCCCGCATCGATTTTTTCACAGACGGCGAAATCTTCTTGCGACCATATACCATCCCCAGATATTTGCTCGCCTGAAAAATACGTGAGGCAATGGGTTGAAGTGTTACATGCGTCCCATGTTTCAATGATTTGCGCGCGCACACACACACACACACACACACACACACACACACACACGCAGTATATACTATCACTGTCGTAGCATATTAAGTGCAACTGTTATATACATTATATAATAGTGTAGCATTTTACCATTTTTTCATAACAACATCCTGATATTAATTTGTATAATCATAACACCATTATTTAAAGCAAGTTTTAAAGCAAGATTTACATTTTTTATTTTTATCGGCCAGTCTTTTACCAGAGTTTTATCCACTAAATTACTTTTACATAAAACTTATCCTCCCGTCATGATAGGTAACTAGTTCAACACCACATAGTGCAGTCTTTCCACTTCCGTATTTTTTGTAGTGATATGTTTCCCGCTTTTCTATACGTCAGTCATTCATTCACGGTTTCTTCTATATCCTGTTTTCTTCAGTAGAATATGTAGCCTTCCTGTGCTTTATTAAGCGTCCATTCATTTTATGTCACCTGTAACTTCAACAAAAGTTTTAGTATTTTGAAACTTACTTCACCATCATACAATGATTCAATCACTACTCCCAAAACATCGGGAATCCGTACCATCTCTAATCCTAAATGGAACAAGTATCAACTTCTCTCCCTCAGCAAAGAATTTGGGAGTAATAATAGATGAAAATCTAAATTGGACAAAGCACGTAATTGCAGTGTGCAAAAAAGCATCAACATCCTTTCATGCCCTACAAAAATATAAAAAAATCTTCCCTTTCGATCTGAAAAAGAAATTAGTACAAACGCTTATATTCCCAATCATTGACTACAGCGATATTATCCTACAAGGTCTCTCTCAGGAAAATTCGCGACGTCTGTAACTGGTCATGAATGCCTGCGTCCGATATATCTGTGACGTTCGACTTTTTGATCACATTTCACCAGCGTATGCTCAACTATCCTGGCTGCGTGCAGACAAACGCAGAGATTTCCATAAACTCTGTCTCATCTATTGTCTTATAAATGTACACTGTCTCTCATATCTCTCACGGTCCTTATCGCTGATGTCTGAACAACATGACAGAAACACACGTTCCCATCATAATAAAATCCTCTCTGTTCACTACATCGCTCAGTCACCTTCCCGAAGTCCTTTAGAGTAGTAGGAACCCGACTTTGAAATAACCTCCCTCGTTATATTAGAGAACTTAAAAACATGTCCGGCTTCAAAAAACAGTTAATGACGTTTCTACTTAAGCAACTATAATGCCTTTCTCTGTACATGAATGCACTTCACCCCGTTACTTCCTTCTTTCCTACTAGATCTTCCTTAGTTCCCAGCTTTTGTTTTCTTTTCTTCTCTTAACTGATGCAGTTTCCTTAGATCTCCCTTCCCCAAAATTCGCTATACTAGTAAACATCTACTTTACACACCAATATATTAGTGTACATCTGTACAAATCTTCATTAGTATTGCCAATTTTTCTTGTGTTAATCATTACTATTCCATTTTTTCTTTTACTGTTATGATTATTGCTTTTAACATAATTTTATGTATAGCAGCTGTTGTAAAAATACTACCAGTATTTACTTCATTAGGTCTTAGTCATTACTCTTTATTCATATTGTCATTAGATTAATTTATTTTTCTTATTTCAAACTACTGTCATGATCTAACTATGATGTGTAAAATGCTGCATGTGTGGAACACTGGTCCTATGTAAGAGAGGGCCTGATGACCCTAATCTGATCAGGTTAAATAAATAAATAAATAAATATTTCTTTTATTTATGTACTATTTAGGTCTTAACTATCTTTACATGAAATAATCATTATCGGTTTACAAACATGATTTCAAATCTCACATTAATTTTTTTTTTTTTTTTTTTTTTTTTTTTTTGCGTATTCACTTGCACTACAAACATTCGTTATCTCTACCCTTGTAATGCTTCAGATCGATTATATTATGCATGCCTAATCTTTTGCCTGACTGAGTATCTACCAGACAGAAGACATAACGTTGAAGAACGCTGTCAATTTTGAAAGAACAAAAATACTTACGACTAAATCCAAATTCCAAAATTTGTGAATTCGTGTTCGTAATTGCCGCACGCCCTATGCTAATGGGGGCATTGTGCACAGATGTCATTTTATCCTGTGGTTTTTTCAACCGATTTTTCATTACGCCTTTTGTACTCAATTGGATTACTGCCAGTAAGTCATATCCAAGCGTAACACTCTTACTTGACGAGTGTTCGTATGCTGTATTTTCGTTCACTTCAGTACAAACACTAGGTGCACCTAATAACTTTAATCCCATTTCTACATCATGTATTCCTATTGTAACCATTGTTTTTACCTCCTGTTCTAATTCATTACTTTTATTTTAGCATACGTAATTACGTTCGATTTTCAGACTATTCGATGAAATATCGTTCTGGTCAAAAATTTCATTTGCATGTTTTTGCCGTTTATCTTTGCTCAGATCTTCGTTTTTGTACAATATATTTTCTGCTTCTGAAGTATTCGACTCAGCAGCGGATTCACACTTTTCATTACTTAAATCATGTCGTAATACATCTACATTGATTTCATATACATTATAGTCTTCTGATTCTTCTATGAACTTCACGTGATCATCGACTACTAAATGCTCTTGCCCTTTAATACCGTGTTCGTTTGACCATACAATTCCGTCGATTTCGTTACTTTTGGGAATGGCATTTAATAACTTTCGATTTTTTTGCACTTCACGTGCTCCATTCTCCTCTTTATTTTCAATCATCTCAAATGCACGACGTAGTATCTTTTTTAGATTACTCATCCCGTTCGTTTCACTCACTTCGCAATCATTGCTACTCTTTATATTCTGACTTCTTTTCGCAACAAAGACTACTTTTCTACGCATCTTGTACTTTTCCAATCCGTCATACATTTGAATGAATTATATTATCCATTCCAAATCGTTTACAGCAGTTTCGACTTCACTGTCTGGTACAGTTTGCTTTGTCACGACCGGATACTGATCCATTATCGGCACTGCTACATCACTATTGTGGCCTGATTCACTGTTGCTTTAACATTTACTTTTTCGATCGATGTTACTTTCGCTTCATTATGCGTAGGAATATCATTATCCATGGATTAGTTTTCATGGTCATTATTTTCTTCTCCGTTAATCTGTTCGCAGTTATCTGTTTCCGCCTCCAAATTACTACAAATAGTTTTGTGGCTTTTAATTACTTTGTTCATTGACACGTTCAACATATCTTCCACAGAATTCGTTATTCAGTTAATTCTCTGCTCATGACAGACGACATGGTTGTGATGGCAGGGAGTGCAACAGAGATGGAACAAATGTTAGATGATCTAAACACAAAATTAGAAGAATATGGAATGAAGATTAACAAGAAGAAAACAAAAAGCATGGTAATTGGAGGAAAGAGGAGAAAATGCCGTATGAAAATAGAGGGGTGAGGAAATAGAGCAAGTGAATTACTTCAATTACTTGAGAAGTGTAATAATGGATGATATGTATTGCTCAACAGAAATTAGGAAAAGAATTGCAATGGCAAAAGAGGAAACAGAAATTACTCTGTGGACCACTAAACAAAGATCTGAGGAAAAGACTTGTCAAATGTTACATCTGGTGCGGAGACCTGGACATTGAGGAAGGAAGATGAAAGAAGATTGGAGGCACTAGAGATGTGGATGTGGAGAAGAATGGAAAAAGTGAAATGGGAAGACCGAGTAAGGAATGAAAAAGTATTAAGAAGAGTTGGAGAAGAAAGAAACATGCTGAAAGTCATCAGAAAGAGAAAACGGAACTGGATAGGACATTGTTTGAAGAGATACTGTTTATTGATGGAAGGAATAGAAGGAATGGTGGAAGGAAAAAGGAGAAGAGGAAAAAGAGGATATCAAATGCCGGACAATATCAAAGGAGGCAAATATTCAGAAATGAAAAGACTGGCTATGGGCCGACAAAAGGGGAAGAGGCTTAACCCATGACAAGACCTGCCGGAAGGCAGAATACCATACTACTACTCACTGCTCATTTCACCTCTGAAACTCTCCACCTTCTTCTTTTAGTTCCTTGCTCATTGAATTATTTGAGGAATCTGTTTTGCTATTGAGTTTGTTGTGTAACTCATCTGTTTTACTGTTCAAAGAATTTATTCTCCAGGTAAAAGATTGAATTGAAGAATTTATTTATTTCGTTTTTCAAATCAATGGCTATTTCACTGTCAAAATTTTTAAACAATGGCATCATATTGCTAATATACGAATCCGTATCATTTGCCTACTCTGTGAATGTCTCTTACGAACTTTCCTGATAGGAATCTGTGATTTCCTGTTTTATCGTTATGTAACTTCGTCTCCCATGTCTGTTGTATTCTTTGTTAACAGTTGTTAGCCAGTTCACTGTTATACATTCGCGAGCTTGTCTCGTGGCATGGTAGTAGTCACACTGTTTCCATTGTCAACTACTACATTCTTTCTACCTATTGTTTATAGCGCAACTACACTGATTACAGGTGGATTTAATTTGGAATAAGATTTTGCTAGGCTCCAGACACCAATATCTCTAAACTACACTGAGGCGCGAAACAAACTGGTATAGACATGCATATTCAAATACAGCGATATATAAACAGGCAGAATATGACGCTGTGATCGGCAACGCCTGTATAAGGATTAAAGTGTCTGGCGCAGTTGTTAGATCGGTTACTGCTTCTAAAATGGCAGGTTATCAAGATTTAAGGGAGTTTGAACGTGGTGTTATAGACGACGCGCGAGCGATGAGACACAGTATCACCGAAGTAGCGAGGATTTTCACGTACGACCACTTCCCGAGTGTACCGTGAATATCAGGAATCTGGTAAAACATCAAATCTCCGACATCGCTGCGGCCGGAGAAAGCTCCTGCAATGACGGAACCAAAGACGATTGAAGAGAATCGTTGAACTTGACAGAAGGCAACCCTCCCGCAAATTGCTAAAGATTTCAATGCTGGGCCATCAGAAAGTGTCAGCTTACGAGCCATTCGACGAAACATCACCGATTTGGGCTTTCGGAGCCGAAGGTCCACTCGTGTATCTTGATGACTGCACGACACAAAGCTTTACGCCTAGCCTGGGCCTACCAACACCGATATTGGACTGTTGACGACCGGAAACATGTTGCTTGTTCGGACGAGTCTCGCTCCAATTTGTATCTAACAGATGGACGTGTACGGATATGGAGACAACAGCAGGGGAGTGTTCAAGCTGTGGAGGCCCTGTAATGGTGTGGAGAGTGTGCAGTTGGAGTGATATGGGATCCCTGACACGTCTAGATACTAATCTGACAGGCGATGCGTACGTTAGCATCCTGTCTGACCACCTGCATCAATTCATGTCCATTGTACATTCCGACGGACTTGGGCAATTCCAGCAGGACAATGCGACACTCCACACGTCCAGAATTGCTACAGAGTGGCTCCAGGAACACTCTTCTGAGTTTAAACACTTCCGCTGGCCACCACACTCCCCAAACATAAACATTATTGAGCATATCTGGATGCCTTGCAACATGATGTTCAGAAGAGATCTCCATCCCGCCGTACTCGTACGGATTTATGGACAGCCCTGCAGGATTCATGGTGTCAGTTTCCTCGAGCACTACTTCAGACATTGGTCTAGTCCATTCCACGTTGTGTTGCGACACTTCTGCATGCTCGTGAGGGCCCTACACGATATTAGGCAGGTGTACCAGTTTGTTTGGCTCTTCATTGTCCGATATCCTGCCGACATACGGTTGGCGAGTGTATCGTTGGCGATAAGTTAAAGACAATGTCCTGTAATGGCCAAGCATGGCGTACCTATACTCTACGGTGTAACTAAGGTTTTACTTGAGACGCTTAGCTAATGTTCTACTGGTAGTGGAAACAAGGCATCGAATCCAAAGATCAGTGCGTACCGATAGAATATACACTTCTAGAAAGAATTAGAAATAAGTCAATGAGCAAGGATTTAAAAAAGAAGGTGGAGAGTTTTAGAGATCAAATGAGCAGGGAATTAACTGATGAATGAATTCTGTGGAAGATTGGTTGAACGTGTCGATGAAAAAAGAAATTGAGAGGTTCCCAATTCACTCAGGATTAATTGCTGCTATAATATATGTGGAGTACATGAAATGATTACATTTACACATCAATAGAACAAGCGGTTCTGAGGTACCTGGTATCGATCCATGCTGAAACAGCCATTTTATTACGTAGTGTAGCCTCCACAGGCGGCAATGCCTGCTCGACCTGTTCACGTAGCTCTGCAGGAGTTGCCAGTTGACGAGTCGCACGAGTCATTTTTCGTCCCCTCATATCTCACACCTACTCGATTGGAGACAAACCTGGAAATAGTGTTGGCCAAGGAAGTTGCTGTATGTCTTGCAGTGCACGTTGAGTTTCATGGGCAGTGCGTGGGCGAGCCTTATTCTGTTGGAGCAACTCATCACCTTCCTGTTGCAAAAACTACAAAGGAATAGATCTAACAACATTCTGCACGCACTGAGCGCTGGTTAGCGCTCCTTCAGTAACACCAAAGGCGAAAGAGAGTTGCAGCTTGTCGAACTCCAGACCATAAGGCCTGAGGTGTGATCAGTGTGTCTCGAATGAATGTTTTCTCCGAGACAGCGCTCACCAGTTATACATCGTACCAGTAAGCGACCAACACTTGCTTGCAGGCAGAATCTGCGTTCATCGCTGAAGACCACAGTTCTCCATTCCATCTTCCAAGAGATCGTCTGATGGTACCAGTCGACCTACGCAGGTCGATGTTGTGGCGTCAGTGGAAGACGTGCTAGAAGTGTGCTTGCCTGTGGTTCCACTGCTAACAACCGGTTTGCAACAGTTGGTGTTGACACGTCTGGGCGCATAAGCCCTCTTATCTGTGCTGTGGTAGTTGTCGATCTTCTACTATCGCCCTTACAATACGACGATCCTGGCGGGCCACTGTGGTGCGTGGAAGTCCAGAACCTCGTCTACTGGTGTGAGAGTGTTCACGTGACCTCTGATACCAGCATCGTTGCACAGATTACGCAGCACGTCCAACTTGTGTGGCATTTCTCCGAAAGGACCATCCCGCCACTCGGACGGCTTCAATTTGGCCTTTTTCAGTTTCGCTCAGTTGGCTGTAGGAAGCACGAGTGCATTTCTGTGATATGTTCAATTGTTCAAATGTGTGTGAAATCCTATGGGTCTTAGCAGCTAAGGTCATCAGTCCCTAAGCTTACACACTACTTAACCTAAGTTATCCTAAGGACAAACACACACACCCATGCCCGAGGGAGGACTTGAACCTCCGCCAGGATCAGCCGCACAGTCCGTGACTGTAGCGCTTTACACCGCTCGGCTAATCCCGCGCGGCTTTCTGTGGTATGGTTGCCTGCTTGCTTCACACGTTTGCACCACACTGAGCCTTGTGGTTGTGAGCATTTCCTGCTAAAGGGTAGAAACAGATGACGCTCCGGTAACTATGCCACTAAGCTATCTGTTGGCTAATATCCCCAGGTTGCGTACGCCGTCATCGGATCGAAATCGACGTCGTCTTTCAAGGTGTATTAATTTTCTTCCGGCAGTGTAGATAGTTATAGCTTAATCGCTATCGCACGCATGTTTGTTACTGCATACATCAACGACCGAAACGAAAAAAATGGTAATAAATTAAATTTTCAGTGTAGTTAACCCTTATTTTGAAGGCCATAATCTAGTTTAAATGAATTTAGATTGCAGAAGAAGACTGTTCATACCTCGAAAAACGAGCGGAATTAATTTTCAGTGAACGACTGAAATGACTTTGAAATCGCGTAAGTATCGTGTGAGAAAGACAAAGCAGCAACTGGACAAAATGCAAATTTGCTACCTTACTTGAAAAAGACATGAACACAAAACACGTTAATTTGGAATGCAATGATGTGAGTTACCAAAACGATGTCCTACCCCGGTAGCTGAGTAGTCAGCGTGACAGACTGTGAATGCTAAGGGGCCGGGTTCGATTCCCGGCTGGATCGGAGATATTGTCCGCTCAGGGACTGGGTGTTTGTCTTGTCCTAATCGTCATCATTTCATCCCCACCGACGTGCAAGTCGCCGAAGTGGCGTCAAATCGAATGACTTGCGCCCGGCGAATGGTCTACCCGACGGGAGGCTCTAGTCGCACGACATTTACATTTACCTTAACGATCAATAATAATAATAATCAATGACAAGCGGCACTGTATTGAAACTGTACTTCCTGTTTGAAAACATGCCTAAACGTGACAAAAACGGATTATCGTTCTTTACTTATTACTTTACAAACGATCTCGTTTCAGATTAATGTCGTAATAGCTTTCATTTAAGACAACAACTACTTTTGGTACAAATATTACATAGACGTACATACGTAACACCATTTACAATATACAACATAAAACTCTGAAACTACTTTGACTACAAGAAAAGCAGCAGACTTTTGTTATAGAAAATGAATTTCAATTTAATCACTTTTAATTTTAGCTGATTGTTTGCGATAATAGTGCAGTACTACCTGAACCATTACAGTTGCTACTGCTTTTGAACACTATAAGTACTTGATTGAAAATCAGCTGTAAATTTAACTAGATTTGGCTTCTTTCGACTATAAGTTTCACTTGTGACTACAATGTTCCAAAAAGTTGCTAAGACGCTGGCATTTCTCTTATAAAGCTACAAGATACTGGCTGTATATTACTTTGCGACGCGTTGCTTTGGTACGAAGTAGTGCTTATTATGAGATATATTGTTGGCAACAACAGGCATTTCTTGAATAGCGACCAGCTTGAATAAATTTGGGCCACACGGTATTCTTCATTACTTTCAACAGCTTCTTGCCACCATATACTGTGCCCACATACTTGCTCGCTCACTTTCAATTTTCTAGATCACATACATTGAGGTGACAAAATTTATAGAATAGCGATACACACATATACGGATGGCGGAAATATCGCGTACACAAGGTGTAAAAGGGCAGCGCATTGGCGGAGCTGTCATCTGTTCAAATGGTTCAAATGGCTCTCAGCACTATGGGACTTAACTTCTGAGGTCATCAGTCCCCTAGAACGTAGAGCTACTTAAACCTAACTAACCTAAGGACATCACACACATCCATGCCCGAGGCAAGATTCGAACCTGGGACCGTAGCGGTCTCGCGGTTCCAGACTATAGCGTGTAGAAACGCTCGGCCAGCAGTCATCTGTTCTCAGGACATTCGTGTGTAAGGGTTTCCTACGTGATTAAGGCAGCACGATGACAATTAACAGACTTCGAACACGGAATGATAATTGGAACTAGACGCATGGGAAAATTCATTTCGGAAATCGTTGGGGAATTCAGTATTCCGAGATCCGCAGTGAAGCGTATGCTGAGAACACCAAATTTCACGCATTACCTCTCACCACAGGCAACGCAGTGGCCGACGGTCTTCACTTAACGATCGAGAGCAGCACCGTTTGTGTGGAGTTGTCAGTGCTAACAGACAAGCAACACTGCGTGAAATAGCGACAGAAATCAATGTTGGACGTACGACGAACATATCCGTTCGGACAGTGCGGAGAAATTTGGTTAATAGCTTGTGGTAGCAGACGACCGACGTGAGTACCTCTGCTGACAGCTCGACATCGCTTACAGCGTCTTTCCTGGACTCATGACCATATCGGTTGAGCGAGCAAGTTTGTGGACACAGTATATTTATTTTTTATTATTTAGTTATTTATTGTTCCGTGGGACCAAATTAAGGAGAAGTCTCTATGGTCATGGAACGAGTCAATACGTGAAATTATAACACGATAGTAGAAACAGATAAAATGAAATATAAGAAACATATTCAGGCGACAAGTTGTAAGTTTAAATAAAGAAAATCAACAATGTAACACTGGAATTTGTTTAATTTTTCAGCTCTTCCAGGAGCTCCTCGACAGAATAGGAGTGAGCCATGAGGAAACTCTTCAGTTTATACTTAAAAGCGTTTGGGCTAATGCTAAGATTTTTTAGTTCTTGTGGTAGCTTATTGAAAACGGATGCAGCAGAATACTGCATTCCTTTCTGCACAGGAGTCAAGGAAGTGCATTCCACACGCAGGATTGATTTCTGCCTAGTATTAACTGAGTGAAAGCTGCTAACTCTTGGGAATAAGCTAATATTGCTAACAACAAACGACATTAAAGAAAATATATACTGTGAGGGTAATGTCAGAATTCCCAGACTATTGAATAGGGGTCGACAAAAGGTTCTCGAACTTACACCACATATAGTTCGAACAGTCCATTTTTGAGCCAAAAATACACTTTTTGTATCAGAAGAATTACACCGAAAAATAATACCATACGACATAAGCGTATGAAAATAAGGGAAGTAGACTACTTTTCATGTTGAACTGTCACTTATTTCAGATACTGTTCTAATGGTAAATAAAGCAACATTTAGTTTCTGAACAAGATCCTGAACAAAGGCTTCCCACAACAGCTTACTATCTATCAGAACGCCTAGGAACTTGAACTGTTCCGTCTCGCTTATAATATGCCCATTCTGTCTGATCAAAATATCCGTTCTCGTTGAATTGTGAGTTAGAAACTGTAAAAACTGAGTATTATTGTGATTTAGCATCAAATTATTTTTCACAAGCCACGAAATTATTTCATGAACTACATTATTTGATACTGTTTCAATATTACACACATGATCCTTCACTGCCAAGCTGATGTCATCAGCAAACAGAAATATTTTTGAATCACCTGTAATACCAGAAGGCATATCATTTATATAAATAAGAAACAGCAGTGGCCCCAGCACCGACCCTTGGGGAACACAAGAAGATGGTGGAAGTAATGAGGAATACAGTGTGGCCCAAATTTATTAAAGTTGGTCGCTAATCAAGAAGAGCCTGTTGCCAATAATAGATCGCATAATAAGTAGTTTGTACCGAAAGGTTACGGTAGCGGACGACCGATGTGAGTCCCTTTGCTGACAGCACGACATCGCTTTGCGCGCCTCTCCTGGGCTATTGACCATATCGGTTGGACCCTAGACAACCGGGAAACCGTAGCCTGGTCAGGCGAGTCCCGATTTCTGTTGGTAAGTGATGATGGTAGGGTTCGAGTGTGTTGCTGACACCACGAAGCCATGGACGCAAGTTGATAACAAGCCACTGTGCAAGATGGCGGTGGTGGTGGACGAGGAGGAGGAGGAGAGTAGTGTTCAACGTCCCGTCGACAATGGGTCATTAAAGATGGAGCAGAAGCGGGGATTAGGAAGGATGGGGAAGGATTTCGGCCGTGTCCTTCCAAAGGAACATCCCGGTATTTGCTTGAAGCGATTTAGGGAAATAACAGCAAGTCTAAATCAGGATTGACGGACGCGGGTTTGAAGCGTCATCCTCTCGAATGCGAGTCCAGCGTGCTAACAACTGCGCCGCCTTGCTCGGTGATGGTGGTGTTGGCTCCATGATGTTGTGGGCTATGTTTACAGGGGATGGATGGGTCTTCTCGTCCAACTGAATCGATCATTAACTGGAAATGGTTATGTTCAGTTACTTGGAGACCATTTACAGCCATTCGTCGACTTCATGTTTCCAAACAACGATGGAATTTTTTTGATGACAATGCGCCATGTCACCGTGCGAAAATTGTTCTCGATTGGTTTGAAGAACATTCTGGATAAATCGAGTGAATGACTTGACCATGCAGATCGCACGACTTGAATCCCATCGAACATTTAGGGGACATAATGGAGAGATTAGTTCGTCCAGAAAATCCTGCGCTAGCAACAGCTTAGAAATTATGGACAGATGTAGAGGCAGCGTGGTTCAATATTTCTGAAAGGGACTTCCAACGATTTGTTGAGTCCATGCCACGTTGAGTTGCTGTACTGCGCGGGGTAAAGGGAGATCCGACACGATATTAGGAGGTATCCCATGACTTTTGACATCTCAGCATATTACAATAACGTTTCCAACGCAAAACAGTCTGGTATTTGCGCGCCAACATACTATATGTCCGTTCCATACCACAGATGCTTCGCAACTGCTTCTCTCTACGACTCCGCGCACTCGCTCTGTTCTCTGACTCGCGCCAACGATGTTATTGTTATACGAAAGATACTATCTGTGCTTTATATAATAAAAACTTTCCTGAAATGATCAGTGTATTTGCTACACTGAGTTGACATTAACAATTCTTGCTTATCCTGTCAACGTACATTACATTTTCATAACCACTAATTATTGATAAAATTCATTATTGCATACCATAACAAATATGGTTATAAACAAGTAGCTGAAAAATATGTGAGGTCTTGTGTCATAGTGTAACAACCTGTCCTACCCAGAGGGGTGCTACAATTCTCTGCCCCATAATGCAGGTTCAGAAATTTGCAGCCAAGACTGTCACAGAATAGACGGAGCCTTTGGTTGAGACCCTCCACTCGGCTCCAGACCAAACCACCACGTTGCTGGCTGTTCAAAAGATATGATAATTGCGCTACAGACTGCGTGGATAAACACTTTACAGTTACCTAAAACGTGAGATTACACCCGTTAACCACAAAAACACGCGAGGACTTTAAGAATTAAAGTAAAAAATAAAATAGAAAAAACTACATACTTAACTTGCTGCTTAATGGAACCTACAAGCAGCAGGTGAAACGAACTACTTGGGGAATGCTGTAATTTCATTCTTAGCAGTATAAAACATTCGCAGTCACTCACAAGTTACTAGCTGTGACACAGTGACAGTACCCCAGACAAAGCGAACAATGGGCTGTGGGAGACCAGGAATTACCGGTGCACGTGAACTGGAGGAGCATGTTGTCGCCGACAGAGGTAGTGTTGCAATACAACTGCTAGCATAATTAAAGTAGGTCAGAGCGCCACTTGGAGGATACTTGACTGTTAACTTCTGTATTCATACCACCTCCAACGGATGTCTCAGGTTGCAAAAGCAGGCTGTGATCCGAGAAACCTACGGCAGGTCGTGTTTCACGAATTTTCACAACCAACACCCTTGGGCAGACGCTCTAACAAGCGATACATCAGTAACATCCCAGGATTAAAGGTCAGTCACACGTCTCTCCAGGTGTAAGACAGTGGCGTCATAACTATGTGCCGTCCGTATGGTCATTTTATGTCCGAAGTTGCGACCTGCTTAGAATCGCACTTCACTATAATCATTATAATCCGAATTGTATCCACTCAGACTTTTTATCGCCGTCGCAATTAAACTGTGGGCCCAAAATCGTTTACAGCAGTAAATTTCAAATCTCAGTTAACAAAGCAGCTACCAAAGACTTTATAACCTGGCTCTCCCGCAATTTAGCGCTACTCGCAGTATGCAGAATATTTGATTTCAATTACATTGACTGAAAAAAACGCAACACCAAAGAATAATTAATGTAGAATAACGAAATTTCTGAAATACAGTCGTCTAGGTAATAAATTTAAGTGATTAACATTGCAAGATCACAAACGCGAGATAAACCATTGCTAACGTGAAATGCTGGTACGTTAGTAACCGGTGACACCGCCAGAATGTTGAATGCAGGCATGCGAACGAGTATCCGTTGTGAAACTTCCTGGCAGATTAAAACAGTGTGCCGGACCGAGACTCGAACTCAGGACGTTTGCCTTTCGCGGGCAAGTGCTCTAACAACTGAGCTACCCAAGCACGACTCACGCCCCGCCCTCACAGCTTTACTTCTGCCAGTATCTCGTCTCCTACCTTCCAAACTTTACAGAAGCTCTCCTGCGAACCTTGCAGAACCAGCACTCCTGAAAGAAAGGATATTGCGGAGACATGGCTTAGCCACAGCCTGGGGGATGTTTCCAGAATGAGATTTTCACTCTGCAGCGGAGTGTGCGCTGATGTGAAACTTCCTGGCAGATTAAAACTGTGTGCCGGACCGACACTCGAACTCGGGACCTTTGCCTTTCACTGGCAAGCGCTCTACCAACTGAGCGACCCAAGCACGACTCACACCCCGTCCTCACAGCTTTACTTCTGCCAGTACCTAGTTTCTTGCCCGCGAAAGGCAGGAGTGCTAGTTCTGCTAGGTTCGCAGGAGAGCTTCTGTAAAGTTTGGAAGGTAGGAGACGAGATACTGGCAGAAGTAAAGTTGCGAGGACGGGGCGTGACTCGTGCTTGGGTCGCTCAGTTGGTAGAGCACTTGCCCGCGAAAGGCAAAGGTCCCGAGTTCCAGTCTCGGTCCGGCACACAGTTTTAATCTGCCAGGAAGTTTCATATCAGCGCACACTCCGCTGCAGAGGGAAAATCTCATTCTGGTGTATCCGTTGTTTTGTAAAGCTGCTGGATGTCAGTTTGTGGGATACAGTTCCATGCCTGTTACACTTAGTCGGTCAATACAGGGATGGTTGATGCTGTTTGTGGTTGACGCCAGAACTGTCGTCCGATGATGTGCCATATATGCTCGATTAGAGACAGATCTGGTGATTAAGCAGGCGAAGGGAATATGTCGGCACTCTGTAGAGCGTATTGGGCTACAACAACGGTATGTGAGCGAGGATTATCCTGTTGGAACCCCCTCCCCGGAATGCTGTTCATGAAAGGCAGCACAACAGGTCGAATTACCAGACTGACGTACAAATTTGCAGTCAGGGTGTGTGTGATAACCACGAGAGCGCTCCTGCTATCATAAATAATCGCACCCCAGTCCATAACTCCATGTGCAGATCCAGTGCGTCTAGCGTGCAGACATGCTGATTGCAGCCCCTTAACTGGCCTCCCTCTAACCAACACACGGCCACCATTGGCAGCGAGGCAGAATCAGCTTTCATCAGGAAACACAACACACCTCCATCGTGCCCTCCAATGAGCTCTCGTTTGACATCACTTAGTTCGCAAATGGCGGCAGTTTGGCGTCAGTGAAATGCACATGCAGGGCATGTGGCTCGGAGTTGTCCTTCATGTAACCATCACAGTTCGTTGTGTCACTGTGGTGGCAAGTGCTGCTAAAATTGCTGCTGCAGATCCAGTACGATGCACCAGAGCCATACGCCGAACACGATGGTCTGCCCTCTCGGTAGTGCCACGTGGCCGTCCGGAACCCGGTCTTCTTGCGACCGTACATTCTCGTGACCACCTGCCAGCAATCATTTACAGTGGCTAAATTCCTGAAAGGCTTTCTGCAGTATCGTAGAAGGAACATACAATGCTTGTAGTCCTATTTACGACCTCGTTCGAACTCAGTGGGATGTTGATGAAGGCGTCTTAATTTCCTTAAACGCATTCTTGACTGACGTCAACTTAACACGTCGATTGTCAAAGGTAACTAACGCTCACGACCATTTGTAACCTCTCTCTCACTTATCGACCTTAATGACTGTGAAAAATTAAACCGCGTGCACCAAATGGAAATTTGGGAAAAGCGATCGTCACCGAAGTTAATTTGTCGGTAAAGAGGAGGAAGGGGTTACATCTAAATGAAAGGAAAAATGCAAATGAAATTGGTGAAAATTAATTTTGAGAAAAGGGTAAAATTAATAAAGGAAGTAAATGTGCGGTCGTTACGTTAACAATTAATTGGCGTCAATTAGATATTTGAGATTTGGGGAAAATTACGGCCGCCAGTCCCATGGACAACTACTATAATAACTGAAAATGAAAGATTAATGCACATATATTTAGCACTAAAAGCGAGGCAACTGAAGGTTGACACGTGTTGTGTGAAAACTGAATGTTTGTCAGAAGTAATAAATTTCGCTACACTCTGACTTAATTTAGCAAAAGAATTAATAAAACCGGAAAATTAAAAGTTAATTTAGTGACTGAAATTAATAGTGAACTTTGTTTCTGAAGCACTACGAAATTCAATAAAATAAGGTTAGTCTTGGGCTACCTCAACAATCATTTCAAAAGCTACTAGAATCTACGCAATTTAGAAATAAGAGATTTAACTTTGAACTTGAATTAAATGATTCTGAACAATTAAAAGTAGTAAAATTTAGTACGTACCAAGCTGAGCTGCAGTCACAGGTAAGCTAAAATATGCTAAGAAAACTCGCACTCTTAATTTGTGCTTGTGTAATCTAAATATTGTAGCCAGCTATGAATACTTTAACTGAATTTTGAAATTAAAGCAGTGAAATGGAATGATATTACTTTAATGCTGGCGTTTGATTTTCAACGACACTCTGGTTCATTCCAGAAAAGGAAGGGACCCTGCTTGGTAATGCAATTGGGACAATGAGCAACAAAGGTTCATGCTATGTTACTGTAATTTTGGAACAGTTTGAAAAGCTGAGGTCCGCCATACAGTTCTAAAACTTTACGTGCTTCCAGTCTTCCTTGTTGGTTGATTGAAGGATTGAAGTCGTCGATCGAGGAGGTGGCGACAGTCACTCATTGTCGGCCGTCGTTGTTGCAGAAGCTGGATGTTGGCGCGCCTTCTTCTCGACATGGTCACCACGCGAAACGGGCTCTTGATGTGCGCCAGCTAATGCTTCCCGTCCGCGACACCGTGTCAGAAACTATCATAACAACTCGAACGCAATTACATGCTGCCAAACCCCGAAAGCGCGGCAACTCGCGGGAGCGTCACACAACACACCTGCTCCACTGCCCTACTCCAGCCAGACTCCCTCTCCCCCCGCTCCATCGGCAGAGTTGACACTACCACAGATCCTAAACACTTTGGTTGTCCACACGACCTATCGATGTAATCTTTTTATAGCATTGGTTGCCCAAGGCTAGACCCAGCGTAAAAATACATCCCCATAGTGGCACTACTAGCGCTATTCTTATGCAACTGGAGCAAAATTTGAGTTGAAATTTCAGATTGATTCCGTATTTCTGGATTTCCGGAAGGCTTTTGACACTGTACCACACAAGTGGCTCGTAGTGAAATTGCGTGATTATGGAATATCGTCTCAGTTATGTGACTGTGTCAGAGACGTCACAGTTCGTAGTAATTGACGGAAAGTCATCGACGAAAACAGAAGTGATTTCTGGCGTTTCCCAATGTAGTTTTATAGGCCGTTTGCTGTTCCTTATCTATATAAACGATTTAGGAGACAATCTGAGCAGCCGTCTTCGGTTATTTGCAGATGACGCTGCCGTTTATTTACTAATAAAGTCATGAGAAGATCAAAACAAACTGCAAAAGGATTTAGAAGAAATATCGGAATGGTGCGAAAAGTGGCAGTTGACCTTAAATAACGAAAAGTGTGAGGTCATGCACATGAGTGCTGAAAGGAACTCGTTAAACTTCGGTTACACGATAAATCAGTCTAATCTAAAAGCCGTAAATTCAACTAAATACCTTGGTATTACAATTACGAACAACTTAAATTGGAAGGAACACATAGAAAATGTTGTGGGGAAGGCTAAACAAAGACTGCGTTTTATTGGCAGGACACTTAGAAAATGTAACAGACCTACTAAGGAGACTGCCTACACTACGCTTGTCCGTCCTCTTTTAGAGTACTGCCGCGCGGTGTGGGATCCTTACTAGATAGGAGTGACGGAGTACATCGAAAAAGTTCAAAGAAAGGCAGCACGTTTTGTATTATCGCGAAATATGGGAGAGAGTGTCACAGAAATGATACAGGATTTGGGGTAGACATCATTAAAAGAAAGGCATTTTTCGTTGCGTCGGAATCTTCTCACGAAATTCCAACCACCAACTTTCTCCTCCCAATGCGAAAATATTTTGTTGACACCGACTTACATAGGGAGGAATGCTCACCAAGATAACATAAGGGAAATCAGAGCTCATACGGAAAGATACAGGTGTTCATTCTTTCCCCGCGCTATACGAGATTTTAATGATGCAGAATTGTGAAGGTGGTTCGATGAACCCTCTGCCAGGCACTTAAATGTGATTTGTAGAGTATCCATGTAGATATAGATGTAGACATAATCATTTATATGTAGAAGCGCACCTACAAACTTTCACTTATATCGCACAACTCCTTCTTGGTGTTACGATATTTTTTCCGTCATTGTATGTTTATTCTCATATTAAAAGACCTTATTTTCACTTTAATCACTATATTAATTAATATGTATGGTACCTTTATAAGCCATTTTTGATTTCTAAAGATAGCTAACATTTTGCAATTTTCGTTCCATCTGCTATTTGTATTTTACTTTTCAGATTATTTAATTCTAACTTTAATTTTCGTTATAGGTCATAAGCATTCATTACACAAGATGTTACCTACTTTCACAAAATACATCAACACTGTAATACCTTTCTTCACAACAAATTTACAACGGTTTGTTTTGCACGTACTGGAAATCGTGAAATTACATCTACATAGAAATCGTGAAATTACATCCACATAGAAGCTCTCCATGTAGACTCAACCTATCTCATCTCACAGAACATTTTATTTCTTTTTTACATATTTTTAACAATTATCACAGTAACTAGATGCAGCTTCTGGTGTCTTCTTCCGCTGCAACCCCGGGAAGATTGATAACCGACGATAACAGCAGAAGTGAAGAAATAAAAGCAAAGATTTCTTCGGGAAACAGATCTTAGAAATCACGTAGAAAATCGAAGATGATTGTCCCTCGAACAGTTATAAGGCCGGAGGTAATGTACGGTTCAGAAACGCTGACAATGATTATGGCAGAAGGGAAGTCGCTGGGAATATTGGAGGGGAAAATGTTAACAAAGATTTTGGAAACTGATTGAGGCAGGGCAATGAAGAATATGGAAAAACAAGGAACTGGAACAACTATATGGCTACGCTGACTTTGTTTCGGAGATCTAGGGCAACAGATTAACGTGGCCGGGCCATGTAGCTCGAATGCCAGAGGATAGATCTGTCAAGGAGGCCTACAGAGGAAATCAGTGTGGTAGAAGGTGCTAAGAGAGACCACAGAAGCCATGGCTGTAAAATGCGGAGAACGAATTGAGAAAAATGAGAGGAAGAAGATGGAGGAGAAGATCATCAAGACTGGGCTGCGATCCTAAATGAGGTCAAACTACTACGAGTGCTGAAACGCCATAAAATAAGAGTGAGTGAGTAAATTGATAGTGACGTGTACAATGTGCAAATACAAACTCCCCATACAGATTCAACTTATTTCACCTCATACAACATTTTATTTCATTTTTACATTGTTATAACAAACACCACGGCAACTATATGCAGCATCAGACATTTACTTCCGCTGCAACTCCGGGAACATTACATCCGGCGACGCTAACTCTTCGTGCAGCGTGGACAACTGCAGTCGGTTCCCATTTACTTTCTCCGCCGCTCATGTAACAAGATTTTGTAGTCTTTTTTCAATCTAAATTTCTACTAATATGCATGCGTTAACTAACACAAGAATAAAATGTGTAAGTGACTCGTCATATAGTGCTGAGGCGGCTCGATTACGGACTGATACACCGATGCACGATGTATCATTACATTAGCTCACTTCCATCATAACAATATACGGTTCCAACAACTTGAAACCTCTTTATTAACATTATAGAGATTACTTTTATTGAAAATTATTTCTGCTTTAATTCGATGAACACATTATAATTCAATAACCATTTCCTAACATCATAATATATCAGTAAATAAATAACAAGAATTGCAGTTACTTATGATTTTACATTATAAGTGGCATGGCAGTTTAGAGACTTTCCCGTTTACGTTCCACTGATAGTGTGGTCCTTAGTTGACTTCGGTTGATGAAAGGTGTGAAGCTTTTCGTAATCTCAAGAAATTTGCCTTATAGAATTTAATACTAAATACATACAAAGACAAACGGTATTTCTCTTTTCTTTCTCTCTCCAACAAAATCTATGTAACAATTTCACTTATTTCAGGCATATGCTTTTTTTTTTCATCAGCTTACATCAGATATCTGGTAGATATATTTTTGTTTTATTATTTCGAAAGAATTATCCTTTGCAGTTATTTTATGTCTCACCTACTAGCTATGTTATATTTATTGTACATTTAGGACCATTATATTTATTGCCTTCTTTAAGTTTCATTGTTACTTATCACTTTGCTATAAAAATTCTCAGCGTATGGGCTTGAAACCTGGCAGCGGGCCGTTGAATAGAAAAGAGAACACTCTCCGGAGAAGATTCTGTGAGAAATTTCTGAATTTCATATGAATAAAAAATTCTAAGCATATTCTCTGACATGGGAATACCTTCTCGCTACCTCCCATCCTTTACAAGGTTCTCGGTGTGTGTTGTGTGACACTTCTTGCACATAATACACGCGTAATCTTATAATTCTTTCAACTCGCTCAAACAGACCAGCTATTCAGTATACAAACAAGGACCTGGCATCAACGTGTTGTGAAAGAGTTTCACAGTGGTTCTATTTTACTTTTATGTGCGTAACAAATTATTGTGACTGTTAAAGGACAGTTTACGAAATTTCTGACCATGTTACCGAAATTTCAAGATGGGGGAAAATTTTTGTTGTTGAAGTTAGATGAACAAATTATGCGAAAGATATCCTAGGAATACATCATGTTCTTATCTACTCCAAACCGGAAGTGAGTCAGAGTTTTCTAGCACGAGATAGTTTTGGTGAAAAATGACGCGTAATGGTTTCTCGGGCGTCAAGTACTTACGCGGTTGCCTGAGTGGTTTTGTAACGAGACAAATCCCTTGGTTAGCAATGAAACAGTTATTAATTTTTCAGTTCTGTCTACTTATTTCTAACATAACAAAAAATAGGATTTATGCTGTGAGAAAACGTATCTTAAATAGGCAAATCGCTGTTGCTAGGAAGAAAAAAGCAATAAAATAAAACAGTACCTCAGTATTGCAGAAACATTAATTTTGTGTGATACAGACCAAATTCCTCAGATGAATTTCATTTGGAATTAGTTTCTAATAAGACCTTCCTATCAAAATTTCAAAACTTTCGACAATATAATTTTGTTATGTAATACTTACAACTGTAAACTACGCACGTCAAACATGCAGCTGGATCCCCCTGTACTCCATTTCTGTGATGACAATGGAAATCTCCAATGACATCACTCTCTTCGCAATGACGGATGATTGAAGTGTCACTGTAGTTATTTAATGGAATAATCACCTCTATCACTGACAGATTCATTCTGTCATGTAGAAGTCTGTTATAGGCTTCCTCATCAAGTACTTCTGGATTCTGGAATAGTGTCATTAAGCATGGTACAGTGTCATACCCTTTATCTTCTAAAATTAAGGCATTACACTGGTCCTCTCTTTTTAATTTCTCCATATCGTAGCATACAGATCCAGGTCATGAAGCGTCGACACTAGTAAGCATTTCACCATAACGTGTCGCCTGCAAACTGTTTGGTAGGAAAGCCCTTTCGGTTAATATATTCGTCTCCACATACAGTAGATTTCACGATTAGTATGCGTGTGCAATGGGGGGCACCAACAGCCTGATACGTTGACTGTCACTTACATATTACAATATGCATTTTTCCTACATTTCTGGGACATCGGATGCACAAAACTACTTCTTGCGTAAAATGGTGTAAACCATCTGAAAACGTCGGTGAAACATTCGTATTCTCCCTCGGTTAAGTCTCTAACAACGCTAGCCACGTATTTCGAACAGAACAGTGCCACCAAGCTACAATTTGAGAAGTGGAGGTATTTGTTGGCAACTGGTGCAACATTCGTCTGCGAGAATTTCTTATAAGCGATCTGCCAATGATTAGTTATCCAATTAATTAAATGAAGTTGCACTAGTACATGGCTAGTCCAGGTCTGTAAAGATTCCGAGAATATTTTTGCAATTCTGGGTTTCAAAGAGAATGTCTTATCATACGAATCAATAGTAAATTGTTACTTATATTAGTTGGCCGCGTCGAAAACCCTTCAACATTTATTTCTGTTGTTTAATCATTTGTGTGATTCGCTTCTTTATGAAAGCATTATTGTTAGATGAGTAATACAATAATTAAAGTAACCACCCTTATAAAACTACACAGACACAAACCACTCTTGGAATCATAGCCTCGAAAGATTATAAAATTCCTCTTTACATAAAGAGCGACACGACATCTTGTACCTGACAGCAATTATGTCAGCACTTTCTTGATCATTAAGATATAATTATAATTATTACACCACACAAATATGTCTTTACATTTAGTCTTATCTACTTACAATAATGTATTACGCCTGCCTCTAGGGCGAGTCATCTATGCCAACCAGGCAATTTAACCGGTAGCAATAGTAACCAGGCAGTTAACTTCAAACCATTATCTTTCTTCTTTCGTAATGTTAGTGCTTGTTGTTTGTACTTTCATTGACAATGTATAAGTCTTCAACAGAAGGCCTGTGTGAATATATCCACTTATATCAGAAGTCTACCATGAATTAAAATAATCATTTTTTAAATTAATAACAGCTAATCTTTTTATGCCCTCAGTCTGCCTAACACTGAAGACACTATGGTCCCAGAAAAGCCTTGCTTCTGCAATAAATGTCAAGGGATTCACTTCCAGACTAAACCTAGCGATGATGAGATCCCTTTCCTCACCTAGCTTCACCAGCTATGTTCCGTTTATTACAATTCTGGCAGTACTTGCAACGTAATACTATACGGGGTACTCTCCAAACAGCCATCAGAGACGTTTTCTCTGTTGTTTGAGTTTTTGCATTGCATAGCTGGAGACAGCCCGAATAAATGGTGCTCATCACATCTTTCATGCAATACCAAGTGTCAATGGAAAGCGTTGGTTTGCCTCCCGTTACAAACAAAGTGGCTGTTATAGCAGAATTTTACGTGCCCATTCGATAGTGCAGTCCCAGAACCTGCCAGGGTAGCCGAGAGCGCTAATGCGCTGCTTCCTGGACTCGGGCGCGCTGGTCCCAGATCGAATCCGCCCGGCGGATTAATGAAGAGGGCCGATGTGCCGGCCAGCCTAGATGTGGTTTTTAGGCGGTTTTACACGTCCCGCTAGGTGAATACTGGGCTGGTCCCTATGTTCCGCCTCAGTTACACGGCTCGCAGACATCTGAACACTTTCACACTATTCCATGGATTACACTCGATGCAGACAGTTCAGGTACACGAATTCCGTCCCAGGGGGTATAGGGTGGCGGCAGGAAGGGCATACGGCCACCCCTTACACATTAATATGCCAAATCCGATTAACGATGGCTGACCCTGCGGGACAAGGCTCAAGCGATAGAATAGAATAGAATTCGATAGAGCAGTCCCGGATTAGTGTAGTGAGATATTTCTTTTATCGATATGTGTTAACAGCCACAGTAAAACTCTTTAAGATCCAGTGCCCCTGCAGCGACAGACCGCCCTGGCCCGCCCTGACTGCAATCAGCGCTATTGAGTCGCTTCTAGATCGTTTTACACTGATCAGAAAAAAAACTTCATGACCATTACCCACGGCGGCGACGTTGACGCTGCCTTGCGGACACGTTACGCGACAGTAAAAGTATGTAAGCGGAGCGAATACGGACGGAGATAAGAGTAGCGAGGGTATGGGCTGCAAATGAGGAAATCCATTGAGGTAAGGAACGTGGACAAAGGGCAGACTATTATTATGCAAAGCCTGTGAACGAGTAACTCGAAATCAGCGAAGTTGCTCGAATGTTCACATGCTGCTGCCGTGAGCATCAAAAGAAAGAGGAAGAAGGACAGTCAAATTGCCACTAGGAGCTAAGTGGTTGAAGTCCACAACTCTTCACAGAGCTTAGGGTTCGGAGTCTTGTTTCTCTGTAAAATACGATCGCCGGTGATCTGTGATATCTCTGCCGAAAGAGCAAAATGCTGCTATACGCACAAATGTTTCGGAGCACTCCGTTCATCGTACATTGTTGAGCATGGACCTCCGCAGCAGACAACCCCTAAATGTTCACATGTACGACCTCGTCGATTATCACTGCAGTGGGCTCGGACGACCGGGATTCTACCGTGGAGCAATGGAAACGTACGGCTCTTCGCGTGAATCACATTTTTGCTCCACTAGGTCGATGGTCGTCTCTGTAAACGCCGTCATCGAGGTGAACGGCAGCCGGAAACGCGAACCGCGACACAGCATTATGCTGTTGGAGTATGGAACCTGTGGCAGTTATGGAAGACACGCTGACAGCTGCGGACCACCTGCATCTCTTCGTGCTTGATGTCTTCCCTGACGACGATGTCATGTTTCAGCAATATAATTGTCAGAGTCTCAGAGCCAGGAACGTGCTACAGTGGTTTGAGGAGCATTATAGTGAACTCACGCTGATATCTCGGCGACCAAATTCGCCTGATGTAAATCAATGGAACCAATCTGGGACGCTATCGGGTGCTATCACCGCGTACGCAAATCAGCGGCCATTTATTTACGCAAATTACATGACCTGTGCGTAGACATCTAATGCCACATACCTTCACAAACGTACCGAGCGAGGTGGCGCAGTGGTTAGCACACTGGACTCGCATTCGGGAGGACGACGGTTCAATCCCGTCTCCGGCCATCTTGATTTAGGTATTCTGTGATTTCCCTAAATCGTTTCAGGCGAATGCCGACATGGTTCCTTTGAAAGGGCACGGCCGATTTCCTTCCCAATCTTTCCCTAACCCGAGCTTGCGCTCCGTCTCTAATGACCTCGTTGTCGACGGGACGTTAAACACTAACCACCACCACCACCTTCACAAACCAACCAACAAACTGTCGGTTACCTGATATGCAGGGTGAGTGACAATATATTTCGTTCCAAAGTCGGACAAACAAGCTATTAAGCAAATGGTCATAATATTTTGGGTCACCACTGTATATTCTTCGTGTTTTACTTTTTTTCTTTCTTTCTTGGGGCCTTTGTCCCGCTTCAATGAGGGGTCGGCCGTGTTACTATTGATTTGGCAGCGTTAGTTGCAGAGGGTGGCTGGATGCCTTCCTGCCGCCACCCCAAATCCCCCGCGACAGAAGTAGTGTACCCCAGCTGTCTGCATCTAGTGTAAGCCATGGAATAGTGCGAACGTTTTCATATGTCTGCGAGTCATATAACTGAGGTGGAACGTGGGACCGGCCCGGTATTCACGTAGTGAGATATGGAAAACCGCCTAAAAACCACATTCAGGCTGGCCAGCCTACCGGTCCTCGTCGTACCGGCCGGGGTGGCTGAGCGGTTCTAGGCGCTACAGTCCGGAGCCGCGAGACCGCTACGGTCGCAGGTTCGAATCCTGCCTCCGGCATGGATGTGTGTGATGTCCTTATGTTAGTTAGGTTTAAGTAGTTCTAAGTTCTATGGGACTGATGACCTCAGAAGTTAAGTCCCATCGTCAATCCGCCAGGCGGATTAGATCCGGGGCCGGCGCGCCTACCCGAGTCCAGGAAGCAGCGCATTAGCGCTCTCGGCTACCATGGCGGGTTGTCCGTGTTAATGCATATCTATAAAAGAAGTATCTCACTAGATTAATCAGGGACAGCTCTATCAAACGGGCACGCAAAATTCCGCTTCAAAAATAATTTTGTTTGTACCGGGAAACAATCCGACGCATACCGTCGACACCGAACGTCGCGTGGAAGACGTGATGATTACTATTTGTCCGAGTAGAATCCAGCTACACAAAGCAAACACCAAATTGGAAATATCTTCTGAACACCAGGTAAAATGCTTATGGCAGCTCTTATGAGGGACACCCTTTATAATTCATCACTTTATTTTATCATCCACACAGCCACTGATACCTGTCAGCTCTAGACTACATTCATGTCATGTTTTCTAAGTTATGTAGAGACTTGATGCTATAAACAGTCGCAACCAAACTAAAATTTCCGCACTAATTTATACTTTTATCGACCTACTACTTTTTAAGTTCTCACAATTATGTTATACATACAACAGCCTATTACCTTCAGGTGCTCATTAATTAAAGTGGAATCTTAAAATAAAATCACAACTAGTATTGTTAACCTAGATATTCTGTTGCAAAAGCTGACAGTGGCACTTTTTTCTTGCTAACGTGAAACACACTAAACTGCATTTCCTTCTCTTTTTCCTATTACGTTAAACACTCGATGCCATCGCACGTTTCCTTTTTTTAAATGTTTGTTAGAGCTACGATCCTCTACCGCATAGTTAATTCATGATCGTAGCTTTGTGCATCAGAAGGCGCATCATTTCCATAACTTCATAACTCAGCTCTTTTTGCCTCTAAATTACCCAGGAATATTCCATTAAACTCAAACTCTCTGTCAGGTATTCTGTTTTTTAATATTCGTAATGATTCATTTCTGGCATGTTCACACATCAGCAACAATCTGCAATTATGAGTGTGCTCTTTATTACGTAAGTCTTTCTCTTCTCCTGTACTTAGGGTATTTAAGCATTACTACGTCTGCGTGCTTTACTTCAAAAATTTCCAATGAGCCTTGGTTTCTGAATCAAAATTTTCTTGACCTTTTATTTAACTTAGAACTGTGTTCACGGGTCCTTACCATTACCACAACTACTACACAGAACACAGGTGGACGGGAGAGTACAGTATGGTTTTGTAGGCAGTGATGAGCACTTGATTGAAGCTTTTGTTCGATTACATTGGATGGAACTGGCACCTTGCTTTTACAGTGTGCAGCCCATTTTTATTTAGCTAATAGTCGCTCTTCCATTATGTTATTCCAAAAATTTCTTAAGGACCTAAACCTTTGCTCATGTATGATGGCTCATTTAGCAATTTTTCGAAGTCTCATAGGTTTTCTTTCCATTTACTACGTCGTTTTTTACAATACATCCTCCATAATTTACCCAACTCTCTTAACACCAATTATGCTGGGTTTCCTTAGAGGAGTACATGGAAGTTCTTTTACGTCTAAAACAGTGTTCTTCTAAGAACAATTTAAATTTGCCCCCTATGATCTGACTCCCATTGTCAGGTAGTATTTGTTTTGAAATGGGGCACTTTATGAAGTAATGTTTCTTTAAGCATTAGTTGTTATCATTTGCTGTAGCATTTTTTAACAGCTGTAGTCAAACCAACACACTAATGCAACAAATATGTGTTCCACTTCCTCTTCCCTTCAATAATGGTCCACAGAAATCGACGACAAATACATCCTACAGACCTTTAGGTACTGTAGGAAACAGTTGGAATTTACATCTAGGATTCATGTCTTTTAGCAACTGGTAAGATATACGACAGGATGATAGGACATCTGTTAAGATATGAGGAAATGACTTCCATCGTACTGGAGAGAGCTGCAGAGGACAAAAACTGTAGAAGAAGACAGAGATTGGAGTACATCCAGCAAATAATTGAGGACGTAGGTTGCAAGTGCTACTCTGAGATGAAGAGGTTGGCACATGAAAGGAATTTAGTGGGATGACCACCCCCCCTTCCACCCAAGAGAAGGATATACGGCCTCTAACATTAGCTCTCAGCAATCTTCCCATATTTTTACACTAACAAAATTTATTTATACAAGTTAAACATAATTTTATACCTAAATGACCATAACCATGGTGACCATAAAAAATCAACTGGTCTACTACGTATTTCCGTATACACGTCTTTCAACCATCACTTCGCAGATCGTTTCTCCAGTAAAGTGTATCTTTATAAAAATTAATCAATGGTCACTTTGTTCCTTAGGACATCTCATACTCTCTAAAGAGCTCTAGATTAGGATATGAATCTTCTTCATTTACAATGGCTAATGCTAATGTCTTTTCATTTACATCTTTGACCTTTGATTTCAAGAAATAAATAAGGAACTCTTTCCCCATTCTCACCCTCACATAATGATATTCTGAACCCATGGTTAATTTTGATAGTACCTCTGATCTGATATTTATACTACCCTCCACATAACCTATCTAAAACTCAAATTCCTGTAGCAATAATATCCATCTTTTATATCATTTATACAACAGTTTGTTTTCATTAGAAATGAGTCTCGTGGTCTGTGTATATTATAGTTCTGCATCCCACTAATAGATACTGAAATCTTTTACATCCCCATACCACAGATAATGCCCCTTTTTTGTGACAGTATGATTCAGTTTGTGCTTCTCCCAAACTCGGCTAGTAAATGTCATATTTTGTTGGTTCCCTTTAGCATCACTAATGTTCGCTTGAAAGATTTCATAAACATTACCTTAGGATGAAGAATCCAAAGACATCTGAAAGAATTCGACACTTTTCAGATGCTGCAATAGGTTGACATTCATCAGTTCCATTTTTACAGTGTCAAAAATTCCAACCTACTGTTGACCTCATTGCCACTTAGCTTTTTCCATCAACAAGTATGAAACCCAACATGCAACTTAAATGCTTAACTTGCTGGTAGCTAAAAGAGTTTTCCACAGTTTTACTGTGATTATGTCCTCTAAAAAGGTTTGTAATATCTCTTCTAATACGTCCATATGTTCACTTCTTGAGATAATCATGACATCATCAATGTATAATAATGTTTTCGACAATAGACTGGTAGCTAAAGCTTGATCCAAAACCCTCATCGACTCTCTTACTGATATATTTAACCCAAATGATAAAACTATGAATTGGCAGGATTGTCATTAAAATAGAATGGCGTGATGAGTCTAGAACTGAGATGTAAAGGGACTTGCCAACAGCGAAGGGTCAGATCCATAAAGCACATGTATTTGATGCCTTCTAGTTTCACGAATGTTTCTTCAAAAAGAATAAGGTTCTTTCTTTCCTTTTCACTACTTTGATTAAGATTATGGGCATCAAGTGCAAGATATACATTTTTCTATTGTATTTTGTCTACTAGTAGAGGATTGTTACAAGGACTTGACTTCCTTTCAGTAATGTCTTTGTCAAGCCTTTTGCTGGTCTCTAGACTTGCTGCCTTCTTTGAAGCAAAAGGTACAGGATAGGGCTGAACGAAAAAGTCTTGCCGTCCATAAATTTTAGCTTACATTCATTGCCACGTATGGCCTCAGGTTCATTCCAAAAGAGTTTCTTGTAATGTACAAGTATTTTCAGTAATTCCTCCTTCTCATTGCTAGATAATATTGAACTTGTTCTAAAATTTTGTTTTCGAGTTCTTTGTTTGTCATCATCAATGTGCCTGTAACCTGAAAACCTTACATAATCAGTATTTTGCAGATCATTTATTGGTTTTCTGCTTATTCTTCACTCTGAATGCTACCAACAAAGGGGACCCTATCTGGTTTGTCCAAATAAGATATTACCAACTTATTATGTGCAAAGTCTAACATGGCTTGATATTTGTTCAACCATTCGAATCCCACCAGTAGAGGAATACTCAAATTCTAAATAATTAGGAAACTGTGATCATGTATTACGTTTCCAATTTAAGAAGTTACCAAAACCATCTCTATTACAGCTTTTCCTCTACAGCCAGCTATAACAGTAGTGTGTACTCCCGTCACAGAGAATGTGGGGTATTTTTCTTTTCCTTCTACTTGATCGAACAAACCTTAGCTTATAACACTACAACTCTGTGTATGATCATACATTTTCTACGTGTTTTAGGAAGTTTGTTTTATTAGTTGTGCTGAACATTATTCTTGTAAATGTATTGTAAAGTTACGCATGGAATGCTAACATTTTGTATGTAGGCACGCTGGCGTAGTCAGGGAAAAACTATTGTCAAAGAGTACAACAAATTCTAAATGCATTATCGCTGCGAGCGCGCCAAAAAAGTAGCAGTTCGGAGTCGCGAGGAGACTGTTGTTGTCGTTGGTTTGTGTAGCCCCCGGTGTGACTATGCAAAAGTGCGGAGATAAAAAGTCTGTTTGCAAAGTGCGGAGCAGTGAAAACTGAAATGGTTGTTTTGGCGAATGTTTACTATGGGCAAACTATGTGTATGGCATTTATTGGACACATAACATCAAGAGTACTGTGGGCCGCTGTTATTGGCTATGGTATGGCAAGAAGATCAACCTGTGCTCTAGTTTACCGCTAAATGAAGTAGCTCGACAAACCAACGGCATCACAAAGTGAAGTAAGATCTAGACTTTTTATAACTAGAAGTGTAATTGGCTGACCAGCGTAGTTGGAATTTTATTGCTTAAATAACATTGTTTTCGTAGATATTGTCACGTAAATAATTTTCCTATGTCGTTATACAAGTAGTATCCATCCCATCCCTTTGTACGAACCAAGATAATCAGAAAATGAACTGAAACAGAAGTGAACATTAATTTATTAGAGTATCAAAACATAATTTTTCCAATTTTTGGACGCTACGTAATAATGAAATCTTTGGCTGAGTAGGTCAGAGATAGAATGATGCAAAAGCCAGTATTAATTCATATGCTAAAAATAGAATAACTTCGATGATAAAAAATTGGTACCAAAACTTTACATAAATTGGACCCTGAACTTCACTGTCAGAGCACAGTTTCTAATTTATAGCTTGTGACGTTATTTATAACTTTTATTACAAAGAAATATCAGAGTAACTGCTAGGTAAATGACAGTCCTTACCAATGAGAAAATTCAAACAACCTTTCTGCTGCTACAATTACGACAGTCAGTATTACTATGACTAACGTAACAAGAAGTTCCAGGACACAGCCAGTAAACAACCTTACTTCAATTGATCTTTGAAAATTAATATAATATGTTGTATGTGTTTGCTGTTTGATTATTATCTGACTACTGTGACATGTGTGGTGTGAAGTACTCAAAAGTGTGCGTTAGGTACTGTCTACGTCATGGCGCCTGTAACTATTCTTGTTTGCGAGTATAAAGTTCAGTTTCGACTTCATTATTCTTGTTCTGGCGAGGAACTGGGGACCGATTGTTATTTTCATTAATGACACACTTTGAAAACCTTTTTCCCAAAATTTCCACTACCTACTGTTTGTTAAAGATTAGTTTACGTAATAAAAATATGTGAAAATAGCCGAACTTCGTTTCTAATCGTCATTGCTAAAGTACTGAGCAGTGACGATTCGCTGTAACTTCATCTACTTCTCTCGGTTTTGCATTATTCTTCGGAGCAGATGCCTTTTCCCCGCAGATTAGTGATTTTAGGTACCCGGTCATATAGAAAAACCAAATTAGCTGGAGTGGTAGGTGGGTTATAAGCTCAACACCCTGATGTCCCTATCTGAAACTAAGACGATGTTCACAGTTCAATTTCCAACATTTCCTACCATTAATGGTTTAGTAAGCTCATCTTCTTGCCAGATTTCTTTCCTCCCTCAACATTCTTTCTTTGTGTAATCTCTGCATTCCTAATTTTTACCTAGTCTTACTCCTTATTGGTCTCATGTCTGACCCCTCCCGTGACACCCTTGTCCCAACAGGACACAGATCGTTGGATGAATTCCTGTAATATTGCGCCTGTTGATTGTGTATGTTTTGGTTGAGGTTTCCTCAATAGTTGAACTTCGTTCTTTTTATTGCACAGTTCTGAGTATTCAGTGTTTCCAGTTCTCTTTTCAAATTCTTATTTTCATTTTGCATACCATTTTTATTTCTCCTGGACCATTGCTCTTCTCCCCTTTCATTGAGAATTTCTAGTTGTACTAGATAATTTAATACGTCACTGACTTTAGCACACTCTTTCCCCAACAACCTTTTCTGTGCTGGGACATGCAATGGATTTTTTTTTCTCGAATAAGCTGGCTTTCGGAATGAAATTTTTACTCTGCAGCGGAGTGTTGACTGATATGAAATTTCCTAGAAGATTAAAACTGTGTGCCGTATCAAGACTCGAACTCAGGACCTTCGCCTTATATTCATTTTGTACGTTATTGTTCGTTGTATTTGGTCGTAGCGAACGTCACATAACATCTCCTGAAGTTCGTTGTTGATCGCTTGACTCAGATTTTTATTAAAGAGACCAGCCAGTTCTCAGACCGAACACGCTGAGCTACCGCGCCGGTGACTGAGCTACCCAAGCACGACTCATGACCCGTCCTCACAGCTTTACTTCCGCCAGTACCTCGTCTCCTACCTTCCAAACTACACAGAAGCTCTCCTGCGAAACATTGCATGGGGGCTTAATTATAATGCAATAATTTTAGTAGCTGTTGGCCTTGAGTAGTGTTAGTACGCAATCTGACCGCATAGAATAACAATAAAGAATGAAAGGAAATTTCCGTTAACACAATTGATTAATTAAGTCCCCAGCAACTATAAAAGCTACGAAACAACAAAGCATAAGTGTAACTGTTCTGTGTGTGGAAGTGTGATTCAACGTACACGTATCTGGCACAGTTCTTCCTCAATACGACAAGATATTTTAAACACCATTTACAATGAAGTAATTAAAAAACGAGAAATTGCACATAGAAACCAGAATTACATTCTAATACATTAACACAAGCCAGATGCTTTGTTGACTGAACCTGTGACCAAGAGGCGTTGTTATTTAGGAAATTTGAAATAAAAATTTTTTTTGTTACCTTCATATACACTCCTGGAAATGGAAAAAAGAACACATTGACACCGGTGTGTCAGACCCACCATACTTGCTCCGGACACTGAAAGAGGGCTGTACAAGCAATGATCACACGCACGGCACAGCGGACACACCAGGAACCGCGGTGTTGGCCGTCGAATGGCGCTAGCTGCGCAGCATTTGTGCACCACCGCCGTCAGTGTCAGCCAGTTTGCCGTGGCATACGGAGCTCCATCGCAGTCTTTAACACTGGTAGCATGCCGCGACAGCGTGGACGTGAACCGTATGTGCGGTTGACTGACTTTAAGCGAGGGCGTATAGTGGGCATGCGGGAGGCCGGGTGGACGTACCGCCGAATTGCTCAACACGTGGGGCGTGAGGTCTCCACAGTACATCGATGTTGTCGCCAGTGGTCGGCGGAAGGTGCACGTGCCCGTCGACCTGGGACCGGACCGCAGCGACGCACGGATGCACGCCAAGACCGTAGGATCCTACGCAGTGCCGTAGGGGACCGCACCGACACTTCCCAGCAAATTAGGGACACTGTTGCTCCTGGGGTATCGGCGAGGACCATTCGCAACCGTCTCCATGAAGCTGGGCTGCGATCCCGCACACCGTTAGGCCGTCTTCCGCTCACGCCCCAACATCGTGCAGCCCGCCTCCAGTGGTGTCGCGACAGGCGTGAATGGAGGGACGAATGGAGACGTGTCGTCTTCAGCGATGAGAGTCGCTTCTGCCTTGGTGCCAATGATGGTCGTATGCGTGTTTGGCGCCGTGCAGGTGAGCGCCACAATCAGGACTGCATACGACCAAGGCACACAGGGCCAACACCCGGCATCATGGTGTGGGGAGCGATCTCCTACACTGGGCGTACACCACTGGTGATCGTTGAGGGGACACTGAATAGTGCACGGTACATCCAAACCGTCATCGAACCCATTGTTCTACCATTCCTAGACCGGCAAGGGAACTTGCTGTTCCAACAGGACAATGCACGTCCGCATGTATCCCGTGCCACCCAACGTGCTCTAGAAGGTGTAAGTCAACTACCCTGGCCAGCAAGATCTCCGGATCTGTCCCCCATTGAGCATGTTTGGGACTGGATGAAGCGTCGTCTCACGCGGTCTGCACGTCCAGCACGAACGCTGGTCCAACTGAGGCGCCAGGTGGAAATGGCATGGCAAGCTGTTTCACAGGACTACATCCAGCATCTCTACGATCGTCTCCATGGGAGAATAGCAGCCTGCATTGCTGCGAAAGGTGGATATACACTGTACTAGTGCCGACATTGTGCATGCTCTGTTGCCTGTGTCTATGTGCCTGTGGTTCTGTCAGTGTGATCATGTGATGTATCTGACCCCAGGAATGTGTCAATGAAGTTTCCCCTTCCTGGGACAATGAATTCACGGTGTTCTTATTTCAATTTCCAGGAGTGTATATTGACGAAAAATACACTGTGATCGTTGCAACATCCCCAATCGAACAGCATCTGCTGTCTCGCCCAACAGAACAACTGCACACGACATGCCCTCAACTAGTACTGCTATCGACATCCTCTCAACAAGCACTGCCCACGGCAACCTCTGAACTACTACTGCGCCAGTGGAGGCGGCGGAATAATACTCTTTGGCGCAATCTCTGGCGCTGTGACTCAGTGTGGCCACCTTTCAACATGCAGAACTAGCACTCCTGGAAGAAAGGATATTGCGGAGACATGGCTTTGCCACAGCCTGGGGGATGTTTCGAGAGTGAAATTTTCGCTCTGCAGCGGAGTGTGCACTGGTATGAAACTTCCTGGCAGATTAAAGCTGTGTGCCGGACCGAGACTGGAACTCGGGACCTTTGCTTTTCGCGGGCAAGAGCACTTGCCAGCGAAAGGCAAAGGTCCTTAGTTCGAGTCTTGGTCCGGCTCACAGTTTTAATCTGGCAGGAAGTATCAAGCTGGTTTTCGTCTACAGGAATATCTAAAATTTTCCACTATTTAGATGCCACTTAAAATAACGTTTATATCCCCTTATTTTCTGCCACAAGGATTTGGATGTGAGAGTTTTAGAGAGAGATTTTCCTGATCACCTGCAGACCAATATTCTTCTTTAAACACTCTACAAAATATATGTCAGTTAATAAATTCATCGATATTGAACAACCCCCGGTTTCTCGCCTCTCCGCTCAATTGACCAACAGCATGCTGTATTCTTTTGTTTTTGTGCCATGGTTTGGGGAGCACACTTCAAAATGATCTTAAAAATAGCTCCGAATATATTCCATTACCCGGTTTAAATATCGGTATCTTTCTTGCCAATCCGTTTCCACTCACAATCTGCCATTCATCCCTGAAGTCCTTTACCGCACTTGCAATCCATTTACATCGTTCTCTCACTTATTTTTCTTTGCGCTTCTCACTAGAACTGCCTACATTTACATTAAGGAGACTACTCGTGGGATTCTCCTCTGGTATTTGTTGAAATGTCATGCCAGTGGCTGACCTACTTACATTTTCTACAACTACTCTTTGTCCTTCCTTATAAAGCTTAGAATGGCTATAGCTGACCCCTTACTCCAGGGATAGATATAGATTCTAAAACTGTGTTCCTTATTCTCTAAATCTATTCTAGCTCTTTCTCGTTGTATTTTAATATTCTGTAGCTGTCCCTGTAGGTGTTCTACAGACTTTTCTGCTTTTTAAGGTTATCGTCGTATAGTATAGGACTATACGATTTAATGTTGTCCAAAGACGCCGTTAACTCTTCCCTTAACTCTTTTACGTTATCATTGGCACCTTTTTGGACTTCGTTAAGCGTTTCCTCTAGATTTTTACTGAACATGACATTAAAAATAATAAACTGTTATGCTAATTTACGTATCTTTTTATTCATTAGTTCTTTCTCTAATTTTGACTACTGAATGTGATTATCTAGTCTTGCTGTGTTATTATCCATAATTTCCAAGAGTTCTCCTTTAAATTTTACTATTTCTTCTGTCATTTCAGTTAACTTTAAAATACTATTAGCTATGCTGTCCCTCATCTCTGTTTTTATTTCATTATTACTAACAGCAAAAACTTGTTTCATGTTATCATCCTGCCTACTTGCCATTTCTTGCATTTTACTAACCTCCCTATTCACCAATTCTTCCATTTTATTTTCATGCCTGGTTACAGTTTTTCCCATTTCACTATCTTGTCTATTCACCAATTCTTCCATTTTATTTTCATGCCTGGTTACAGTTTTTCCCATTTCACTATCTTGTCTATTCACCATTTCTTCCATTTTACCTAACATTTCTGTTCTTATTTCTGTAATGATAGCCACCAAACTAACAATATTTCCTTTATTGCTTTTTCTTGTCTATCGGCTTTACCTGACAGTTGCAGTTCCTCTATAACACGGTAAAAATCAGATGAAGATCCTAGTGGTCCCATTTTGAGTAATTACAGCTACAAGTTATTCTCACAAAATTTATACTACCCTCAGGGCAAATTAAATACTACTATTTCAGTTAAAGGGTAGTTCCTATAATATATTTCAATTATCTCTTCTAATTCCCTGATCTCAAAATATCTCTTTAAGTAAGTTATAATAGTCACTTCACAGTCAATGAGTGTTCAGCCAACAGTCCACTAATCAATCTCAGTCACTGCTTCTATTACGATCCATCGAGCTAGTAGCAAATCAAATGCGACTGGTGTAGCGGGAATGCACTTCCTAGATCCCGTGATTGTCCCATTGCATTGTGCTGGCAGGGAGATGGTTCAACGCTGGAGACTGTGACGGCACTGACACGAAGTGTTGGCCTCTGATGCTCGACTAGTCATATTTTTATCGCTGTCTGTAAAAAAGAAAGTCTCTTTTCCCCTCCAAAACTGGCCTCTTACACTTTTCTTGCATCTTTGTTGTTAGTTTTGAAATCGTCAAATTTTCATTTGAGTAAAGTAATACATTTATTGACCACGATAGGCAGAGCTAGGCCTGTTTAGCAGTGTGTATGTATTCTCAATTAAATATTTATTGGACATGAAGCACCCAGGCCGTGGAATAACATTTTACACTTCCTGAGAAACTCCCTCAAGCAAAAATTCAGTACAATTTCGCTGACCTTCTACATTTTTAAGTTAGAAGAACCTCCAATTAAAAAATTTAAACCGATTCAATTGGACTGTAATTCTTACATATTCCTTATGGGCTTTCAAAAGATAAATGCCATAACACAATTATGTACAATCGCCTTCCAAAGGCCAAAACTTAACTAATTCAAGTATTTAAAACTCAGTGCCACATGTCCAGACAGTCGTTACTTTAACGGGAGAAAGCTCTGTTTCATTGTGATCCAACACAATCGCCAATTAGTCATGCCCCTACATTACCATAGCCTCCACATATCATCAACAGCAAAATCACAAAATACGTCAAGGTTTCCGGCAACGCATGAAAATTCCTTAAACGCTAAAATACAAAATAAACGGATGAACTAAAAGGGCTCCTGCTTGGTTTAAAACTTTAACCCAAAAATACACGGTCAATTATGCTATTAATGAACAAAGTGAAGGAGTCCCAAGACTAATTATTATCGCTTAAGGTCCTCTGAATGGCACAATAGTTTACAAGTATTTAAACTCGACAACGACAACAACTAGTTCCTGCCATACAACTCTCAGAGAATATAATATGTACCAGTTCGCTTCATCGCCCCTAGTCCACTGACAACAGCTTCCAAAGACAATTGTAACGTAAGTCGTAAAATTATCAAATACAAAATTTGCGACTATAAACCAGGTTGACGGTGGGTAACAGTTTTATGTTTGCTGACCAAGTTCACTAACTCACATCTAACAAGCAAAAAATAAGTGCTCATTAAATTAAATAAATCTACCCTGGGTCCACCACATTTACGGCAGATTTCCAAGCTTCCGCAGCTTTTAGCGAAATCGGAAGGAGATCCAATACATGGCCACATACCCATCCAAGGAACAGCAATGACTCCTCCCAAGGCACTACACCCGAAGGCAATGCATCCACTTACTTCCCGAAATGAACCCTCGTGGTGCCTTCCTGTTCTCTTCATGGATTGTCAATTGCTTTCAACCGGCCAGCGAACCCCGCACTTCTCACTGAGCCTCTTTCTGTCTCTGTGTGTGCAGTCGCGGAAGCACTTCTCTATACTCGCTCTCCGTCACCGACCCGACTACCACACACACTGTCGTCCGACAATTGTCCACAGTACTCACTTCGTTCACTCCATTGCCTGCGCACATGCGCCCCATCGTCAATTTGACTTCACAAGTGTGCTGAGTAACGCCACGCATCCAACCTGCCAATCACTGATCAAAGATCATCTTGACCCAACGGCCATATCGATACGACACACACCGCGGCTGAAGCTTGATCTTCTTCTTCTGACTTGCATCTTGTTTCTTCTGAGCATACCTTCTCTCTTCCATATGTATCTTGTTCCCTCACGTTTATTATTTTTTGATTACTTTTTTATTGTTTCGAAATCTGTGTCCACAATTTTTTTCGGTCTAAAAGGTCGCCATATTGCATTGGGACCCATGTTGCAGTGGTACCACCCTCCAGCTGTGAGACAGTAGCTCAAAGACTATGTGATATTGGACTTAATATCAATATCTTCGTTTTATGATCGAAACTGCTAATTCCCTTAAGTCCGCACTTCACTGTAATCCAAAGAGTTCAAATATACCTATGCAGAATTTTTTATCGCTTTTGCGATTAACTTGTAGGCCCAAACACTTTCTTTTTACAGTAATAAATTTCAAAATTCACAATCAGACTAATACATACTAATAGCTCTGTTGATCCCTTTCCAAGGCAACCAATGATCCTACTACCCGACTCTCCTGCAATTTTGTGCTTTCCCAGTATGCAGACTGTCTACATTTCAATTATGTTTATGCTAATATTTAAAGATCTTGTTTTCAATTTAATAGTTGTTATTAATAAATACATATTGTACTTTTTAAGGCGGGACACATTTTGCTGTCCTTCAGTCGGATAAAAAGTCCATTCATCAATGAAAACTCTGGTTTACTGTAATATTTGATTTTCAAAGAAATGAGTGGTATTGCACTTTTTGTAGCATCTGGCATCTGGCATCTGGACATTACATTTCACATTATTAAATTCTCATTTTAATAAATTCATGATAAATTATAGGCATTAATTACTTAGGATGATATCTATTTTCGCAAAAAGCAGCAACACCGTAACACGTTTCTTCCGACGAATTCGCAACGATTTATTAACAGCAGATTACAGAGTCTACCACGTATTGAAAATTGTGAAATTAACTTGACCGTGGCTTGTACAACATATAAATATAAACTCTGCATACAGACTTAACTTATTTCATCACATACAACATTTTCTTCTATTTTTACACTGTTATAATAGTTATCACAGTAATTAAATGCAGCTTCAGGCATCTTCTTATGCTACACGGCAGTCGACTCCGGGAAGATTACACACCGCTGCACAAACTCATCGTACAGCGTGGAAAATTGCTGTCGGTTCATATTTATTTGCTGTGGTTACTCTTGCAACAAAAGAAAAAAAACGTATTCAAACATCATGTAGTCTTTTCTATTTAAAGTTCAACCAATATGCATTTGTTAACCAATACTAAAATGAAATGCTAATGTGACTCACCACGTAATTTAGAGGTGGCTCTAGTACTATTCATATGGCTCATGAGTGATCAGATTCTCACTCATTTCAGTCTTATTGGTGAAACTCTACTAATTGGCGTTTATCTTCACATGTGGATAGTTAGAGGCGGACAAGTTCAAGTAGGAGCGTACAAATTCTGTTGTTCTCTTGTATGCATAGTATTTGTACGAATGGAAGTAACTGTGAGGAGATACTTTCAGAAATGCAACGTCGCGAGAACATTTGTAACCAGACTGAAATTTTTGGAAGAGTGTGACAATAATGGATATAACTTGTTCATTGGTTATATTTCATCTGTTTTTTCATGTAGCAGGACAAGAGCACACCCATTGTTACGCAGGTAGTATCGGAATGCATTCCAAGGGCTATTTGTGAGGATCGGCACGACTGGACAGAGAGAGAAAGGGCAGGAGGGGATATTAATAGGGGTACGGTGAGATGGAGAGGGAAAGGGAAAGAAGAGATGGATAGACAGAAGTGGAAGTAGGAGATGGACAGAGAGGAAGGAGGAACTGGACAGATAGGGGTTGGGAGGAGGAGGGGATGGACGGCTAGAGATGGGAAATGAGATGGATAGAGAGAGAGGAGGCATGAGTTGATGGACAGATAGAGAGGCACGAGGAGGAGATTGACAGAGAGAGAGAGGCAGAGGGGATGGAGTGAGCAAGGGGGAGGAGAACGTTGGCAGTGAGAGGAGGAGCAGGTTGAGGTGCAGAACACGGGTTAAAGATGGAGAGGGGTAATGTGTAAGTGCAGAAGGAAGAGATGGAGCAGGAGACGGACAAAGAGAGGAGTTAGAGAAGGTGGACAGAGGTGGGAGTAGGAGATGGACAGAGAAAATGAGAGAAGACCGACAGAAAGTGGGCCAGGAGGCGATAGCAGAGGCGGAGAAAAGGGGGAGATGGTCAGAGAACGGGAAACAGGAATGAAATATGAGGAGGAAGAGTTGCACAGAGAGATTGGAGGGGGGGGGGGTGAAGACGAGATAGAAAGAGGTATGGGGGAAGAAGGAAATGAAAATAGGAGGGCGGAGAAGAACATGGACAGAGAAAGAGGGGAGGGGGAGATGTGTGCAGTATACAAGGGTGATGTAACCGTTTCAGTGGCTTGAGTTTTGGAAATAACATGTTAGTGATAGTTTGCAAGCACAGGATAAGAGGTCTCTTAAACCAACCTGTAATAAATCCCATACATTCACGAAAATTAACATCAGTCATCTTAGAATGTTGCTTGCATAGTCAGATTGGGGCACAACAGTCAGCAACTAGGTGCACTAAAGTGAGAACTGTGGAATGCAGATACGTTACGTCAGCTCCACATGAGGGATTATCCGATTAATGGGCCGTGGCGCTCAATGCGAGAATTTCGGGGGATCGGGTCGAGAAACTAGCCGGGAGGGATCGGAGTTGCAACGTGAACGATGAAGGCGTGCGGACGGGGGCCGCGAGAGGGAATCGAGAGGAGTGCTGCGGGCCCGCACGGGGTGTGGAGACCAGCCCGGGGTCGGTCGGCTGCTGCTGCCTTGGTCGGCTACGGTTGTCCTTCGCTGAAGTGGTCCGCGGATCTATGAAGTGGTGGCCTCGTGTCTACTGATACCACTGAGAACGCTGCCTGATGTGACCAATTCCAGCAATAGAAAACGGTGAGCCTTGCTGCACATCGGACAAACCTGGATGTAACAGTGTTTATGCAGTGGCGAATTTGATCACACGTTGGCTGCGAATGTTCCTTATCAATAGAGTTTAATGCTAGGAAATATGTATGCTGGTTATTGGCCTGACAAGTGTAGTAGGCTCAAGCATGTGCACGTGACTTCGTAGTATAGATTGGTCAGCTGAATCACATAATCTAGTCTCTTCGCATTCACAACTGTAAATGCTCCCTTGCCTTGTCGTGCTTGCTGTAATATTACATACGTTGAATCTTACTAATGCAGACTGGCAGTATGATAGTACATTGTTTTCATTCTTGTCAGATAACGGAGTTTATCTTTGTGTCAATGCTCATGTGCCAAGCGACTCTTTAAACAATATAAGATTTCGGTGTGGCCAACTACTGCTCCGTAGTAGTTTTAGTACGTTACTCCATGTTGTTGGGCAAGCAATTCAAGCTGTTTATGGCGGTCCAACTGGTCTGGGGCGATCAGTTGATGGAGGAAGGAAATTGCACAATGCAGTAACCGTATTTGTAATATTGCTGTGACAAAGGATGACGGGTCTACGTCTTGGCCTTGGATTACTTTGGACTAAGTTACGTTCATAACAGTTGTGTTAAAGTTATTATATTCAAACGTTGTTAAAGAGCCTCGCTTGATTTGCTGTCTTTAAGTGCATGCCTAAAAAAATGGTTCAAATGACTCTAAGCACTATGGGACTCAACATCTGAGGTCATCAGTCCCCTACACTTAGAACTACTTAAACCTGACTAACCTAAGGACATCACACATATCCCTGCCCGAGGCAGGATTCGAACCTGCGACCGTAGCAGCAGCGCGGTTCCGGACTGAAGCACATCGAACCTCTCGGCCACAGCGGCCGGCTGTGTGCCTAACAGTGTTTCCTTACATTTTATGCGAGTGCACGAAATTCATTTAATCATGTTTTAATCTCTCTAAATTATTGCTAGCCAGTTACAGAATGTGGGTTTTACGATTTTATCCAGTCTTGTGTTGGTACCCTTGGTATTACAAATTTAATTAGTCATTGTTAGCGTCACGTTTTGGCACCGATTGAGGGAGTTGCTAGTAGTTCAACATGTTGATTGCCTTAATAATTGCTAAATATATAAAGCAAATAACGTTTTCTTGTGATTTGTTAAAGCTAATCTTTATCTTTTTTAAGACATCATTGTTTTAAACATACCTGAGATTGTTCAAGCTGAGCGAGGCCAAAAAAATTTGTTTCCTTAAAATTTCATTATCATAAATACATGCTATATCGAATTAAGATTACCAATTATATAAATTTTCTGTTAAAATTTTCAATCGTTAGTGGTGTTGCTGTTGTGTTACCCTTGGTTCTCCTACCACACCACAGCCCTTGTGCTGGCCTTTACCTTCCCCGTGGTAAAACCCTTTTCAGTTTCCTCTGATGGCCGGCCGGTGTGGCCGTGCGGTTAAAGGCGCTTCAGTCTGGAACTGCGTGACCGCTACGGTCGCAGGTTCGAATCCTGCCTCGGGCATGGATGTGTGTGATGTCCTTAGGTTAGTTAGGTTTAATTTGTTCTAAGTTCTAGGCGACTGATGATCTCAGAAGTTAAGTCGCATAGTGCTCAGAGCCATTTGAACCATTTTTTTTTCCTCTGATGCTGATGCATAACTTTGATTTCCGGCTAGTGTTTCCTGCCACATTTTGTGGATTGGAGAACGGTCGAAATTTTACACCAAGTTTTATTTGTGTTAAGTCTGAGTTTTACCTTTTCCTGACAAAATATCGTCTTGTTATCGTAGTGTTCATCTGATCAGTGCGACCCTAGAACGTGGAATGCATTTTGAACACTGAACTGGTTCCAGTACTCTGCTGGTCACGGTTTTGCACCAGCAAAATTTAAATCAGTAGTATTTATAAGAACAGAGGCTTTTGCGGCTGTTGTCGATGACGTTAAAAGTTCTTGATATGTGTTCCGCGTTATTCTAGGAGAATCAACATTTCGGCCTTCCTGCTGCGGCTCTCTTCTGGCAGCTGGCTACACATTGTGATGCACTGTAATTGTACTGTTTCGTGGAGAATATTCATTTATCACCATCCTACATTTATCAAAAAATGGTTCAAATGGCTCTGAGCACTATGGGACTTAACATCTTAGGTCATCAGTCCCCTAGAACTTAGAACTACTTAAACCTAACTAACCTAAGGACATCACACACATCCATGCCCGAGGCAGGATTCGAACCTGCGACCGTAGCAGTCCCGCGGTTCCGGACTGCAGCGCCTAGAACCGCAAGTCCACCGCGGCCGGCCACCAAATTTATCACCATAAATTTTTACTAAAAGCATCAAAGCAAGCGAAATGTCCGAGAGACATTCGAAACTGCTGAAAGACAGAACAGTTTTAATAATTACGACGAATTTAATCTGCCTGCTACGTAGCTGCTTGCCCTTAATTAGGTAGGCCATATACGATGTGGTTATAATCACACTTTCGCTACTCGAGAGGGCTCCCATGAAAACGAGTGAACGTAGGACAATTAAAGTTTGTGGAAACATGTTTAATGACACGCGCATGGGAAATAACGAATTAACTATTGGAAGAAAAACATTTTAATTCCCACTTGAGAAAGTAACATTTTGTAATTGCTTACCAAGTATAGTCCCACGCTACAAACACTGGTCAATGTGAAGGTCATCTGCATCGAAGACAGCCTGGAATTGCACTAGAGATACCATTTCCTAATTATTCGCAGCACTTTTTAACGATGGACCGTGGAACGTTCAGCTGTCGTGACACAGGTCTTGCGCTGCTTGAAGATCATACATTGCGTTCTGAACCATGGTAACAGTAGCCTCTACAACAATTTGTGGCGCAATTGGCTGTGGGCCTCTCCCAGCGCCAGTTCCCAAATCGGCTCTTAATTCGAAATTCCGAATCATGTTCTGCAACCCCTGTGCGGAAAGAGGACCCCTTCATATTCCTTTAATGCGTCGGTACTCGAAAAGAGCAGCAGAACTATTGCTGTTGTTCTGATAAAAGAGCTTTACGACTAAAGCGCTGTTCGCCTTGTCCAGATCCGTGTCGATTGTCTGCAACTGTAATGCACACTGAGGTCGTAGGTGAAGTCGCACGTGATTGGCTGATCAATTGCGACGCCATGTTTTGCCAAGGAGTCTTTCGATTCGTATATTCACACTGCATTCCGGTGTCGAAATAGTGTTAAAGACTTGTGAAAACTACTGCAGTGTATTTGAGTTATTTTTGGATTAATTACCCACTCTGTACGTGCTCTGCGTATGTCTCACGAATTAACTCGAAAAACTCCGATTTGAATATTAGTGAATTTCCAAGCGCTGCCAACTACAAAACACGTTGCCCATATGCACATAATACGCTGGTAGTTGAATGTGTAGCATCACAGTTTGGTGACTATGAAACTGTTGATGTGATTCTCGCAAGTTGAAACTTTTCTTTTTAGTTTTATTTAAATTACATATTTATTGTCAAATGGAAATGATGATAAACAAATATTGTATGATCGTTTTCTAATAACGATAATAACGTATAATAGGAGTAGTGGAAGGAGGGTTTAAACACTGCGATAATTACGCGAAGTATGTGAAGAATATGCACCGTCAGGAAAAGTGCTCTTACAACACAACATTCTTTCCCAAGCGAGCCGCAAACTATGTCTGGCATTGCTGAAATGGTGACCAGGTACCGCCACATCCATAATATTCTCCTGACTTGGTCTCTTTAATTTCGGCAGGCCCTTCTCGAAGCACAATTTTTTTTTTTTTTCAGTCTGTCGCACCCACTGTAGGACAGTTGCTCGCAGTTCCTGGAAGTCTGCGAAATGATGTCTCCACAAGCCCCGAATAGGTGGTAATCAGAAGGGGCCAAGTCGGGAGAATACGGTAGGTGTGGCAATACCTGAAATCCCTTTTCAGCGATGGCAGCTGCGGTTTTCTGACTTATATGGGGACAAGTGTTGTCGTGTTCCAAGAGCACTTTTTCGTGATGGTACACGGTCTCCACACACCGTCACCGATCGCCTGTGAACATACACAGTGTTTATAACCCTTCTTTCAAGGAAATCACGTCGTCTAGCGCTGTCATTGATGACAAGATTCCATGATATTCAGTTGTATCTGGGAAAACGGGTAGCACTGCGCAGGCGTTACAGTTCTAGTGACGGTTCTGCCACCTACGGTTAGACCAGAGCACTATATACTTGCAGCTGTAATGATAGATCGAATGTCGCACCACGAATGACGGGAAAAAATAAAATTGAAATAAATATAGAACACCCTTCGTACTTTTAACATCCTCTCCAGCGGTGGTGTAGCGGCACGGTAATACATCTAGCTCGTATTTTCCGGGCATACATTGATTTAAGACGTGAGTGACCCGTCCTCAGAGTTTTTAGACTGCTGTACAAGTGGAGGCAGACTGCTCTGCGGTCGAGCTGAGCCGCTGTGAGGCCTCCCCTTCGTTCTGCCCTGGCCTTCCACCCCACGCCACCCCTGGCACCGCCTGGATATTCACGAAAGGGCACGCTGCTCGCTGCTCCAGAGACGCACTTCCTGTGCGCCTCCTCGCTTTCTTCAACTTTCGCACAAGTTCCAGTAATAAAAGTTCTCATTAATACCTCTTCCCAGTCAGCGAGCGCCTCGCGACCAGAATAAAACACCGAGGATGTTCTTAAAAAAGTTCATTAGAGATGACGCATGACGTCATTAGCAGCGGCGCGCTGTAATTATGGGAGAAGGGGCTGGGATTAAAGGAGGGCCGTCGGGAAGCGACAAAGAAGAGTCCCCATTAAAAATAAACCTCCACCGCCGCCTTAGCAATTTTCGCAGTAGCTCTCATGAATATTTAATCACATATATGTTAACGAGAAAGTAATTACCTTCTTTCTGGAGCTGTGCGGCAGTATCTATCCAATTCCTCCCGCCCATAAAACTGCAAGCTTCAACGAAAGGGCAGCCTTAGCACTTTCTCCAGGAGACTGCGCCAGAATAACACAAATCTCTAAAACGCTGCTGGAATTAAACACAACGCTACATTTCCTTCTTTGATTTTCCGGCTGCGACACAGACATTTTATTACAGAAGATACCTCGGGTCACCACCTGAATTGACCTACCACTTAATTACCCTGAATGTTTGCTCGAAAAGAAAAACAATCAGTGGATAGGCTTCAATTCAGGAGAAATTAATGAAATTTTAATTACCTAGATAATTCTTGATTAATTCTGTAGGAGAATTAGCTTGGGGAAGACTTAACTGCTAAGGTCATCAGTCCATAAACTAGCTTGGGGAAAAAAAATCACACAAGTGTGAGCTAAGCTAACCTAGGAGAGCGTCGATAGGGAATTGGTAAATAGCTGGTGACTTTACTGAGGATCAGAAATGACTTTTGTTACATATAATTTCATGATTAAATATTTAAAAGGGGTGCACATGAACAAACGTATATTTAACAGAAAAACCTTAACCTACCATGGAGTTGTTGGTACTGAACTTTGTTGCTGAAAAGGTCCAAAATGCATACATGAATAACACGAAATTTGAAATTTGAAATCGGGAGTCCCATGGGAAAACTGGGTTACACACTCACACATTCGGACTAACCATTCATCACAGAGAAAGAAGTCGTTCAATAATTTAATAAGGGAAACAAGATCCAAATTGGATTAGAGAGAGACTACCTTCGATGGTCGAAAACTTTAACAGAAAATTATTCCCAAATTTATTAAAACAAAGTTACGCAAGATAGCAATTAAGAACAATCAATGGGAATTATGTCTTGTAAGTAATTCTTCCAAAAGCTAGGAGCCATCAAAAATCAGTAATATCCATTACAAAGAAATGTCAATGAAATACAACAAAAATTCTCGACAGGAAAGATCAGGAAATTGAAGAGTAAAACTGGTGAGTTTACATAAGCAAGGAAACTGATTCAATTTCTAGCAAAGAATACTAAAGCACAATCTCATGAACAAAACACGTGGTATCGGCTACCAACCTTCAAGAATGAAAAATCACTCCAATTTGCACAGCTACCTTTTTCTTAATATGACTACCGAATGTTCAAACCATACGCACTACTCAAAATAGTTACACACATAGATTCGTGTGGCCTTGTGCCTCACAATCACAAAGCTATGAATTCAGATGTGTGTGAAATCTTATGGGACTTAACTGCTAAGGTCATCAGTCCCTAAACTTACACACTACTTAACCTAGATTATCCTAAGGACAAACCCACACACCCATGCCCAAGGGAGGTCTCGAACCTCCGCCGGGACCAGCCGCACAGTTCAAGACTGCAGCGCCCTAGACCGCTCGGCTAATCCCACGCGGCACACAAAGCTGTAGAGCACAAAGAAAGCACTGCTTTAATGTCCAAGAATCACGAAATTATGTTCAATTTCTGCCTACGGAAGATATCCCGAGCTATTCTACAACAGCTGAAACCTGCTAAGAAATGAATTAAGGACTCAATTAAGCTGAAACTTACACATTCATCAAATTACAACACATGTTAGGAATAAAACTAGATGTTACCTGTCCTACAATTCCCAGAGCAGTGAGGCTGTCCGCTACTCACCCACAGTCTGTACCGCGGACCGGAAGCCGGCGCACTGACGTTATGCACTTCCTACCTATGCCAACAAAAGCGACGGAAGATCGTGCGCCAGTGTCTGTCTGACCAAGAAGAGTTCACGGCGCACAGACAATGTGCACTTTTTACATATGCCAACATGACAGAAGTGACGGATCATTGTTCTCACGTGTCCCTGACCAGCTTGCAAGCAGACAACTAGCGGGATGAAACAGGGGGAACACATGGCGACAACGCAAATGTATGATGATTTGATTTTCTGTATCAAATTAAACTCTTCATATGTATCTATGTAATGTGAAAGATGATTTAAATACGAAATACCACTCAAATATGATAATTTAGTATTGAAACACCACTATGGCTGTCAGATGTATCACCCAGCTGATCATCTATCTCTCATTTTGAATTTATAGGAGCACCGACACGTAAGTGATACTGACCAGAAATGTAACAATGGGTATCAACCCTCAAAGTCAGCGAAGAGACGTTCCACAGACATTAACGGCAAGAATTTTTAGAAGTCTAATATCTAAGTGTTCTACGACTCGGGAGATTGGGAGGAAAGGGTTTCTCTTTAGTCAGTAACAACATTGTCAACTGTTTCGATTTTGAGTAAAGAGGATTCAATTCCAACTTATACACTACTGGCCATTAACATTGCTACACCACGAAGACGTGCTACAGACGCGACATTTAACCGACAGGAAGAAGACGCTGTGATATGCAAATGATTAGCTTTTCAGAGCATTCACACAAGGTTGGCGCCGGTGGCGACACCTACAACGTGCTGACATGAGGAAAGTTTCCAACCGATTTCTCATACACAAACAGCAGTTGAGCGGCGTTGCCTGGTGAAACGTTGTGATGCCTCGTGTAAGGATGAGAAATGCGTACCATCACGTTTCCGACTTTGATAAAGGTCGGATTGTAGCCTATAGCGATTGCGGTTTATCGTATCGCGACATTGCTGCTCGCTTTGGTCGAGATCCAGTGACTGTTAGCAGAATATGGAATCGGTGGGTTCAGGAGGGTAATACGGAACGCCGTGCTGGATCCCAATGATCTCGTATCACTAGCAGTCGAGATGACAGGCATCTTATTCATATGGCTGTAACGGATCGTGCTTCCACGTCTCGATCCCTGAGTCAACAGATGGGGACGTTTGCAAGACAACAACCATCTGCACGAACAGTTGGACGACGTTTACAGCAGCATGGATTATCAGCTCGGAGACCATGGCTGCGGTTACAATTGACGCTCCATCACAGACAGGAGCACCTGCGTTGGTGTACTCAACGACGAACCTGGGTGCACGAATGGCAAAACGTCATGTTTTCGGATGAATCCAGGTTCTGTTTACAGCATCATGATGGTCGCATCCGTGTTTGGCGACATCGCGGTGAACGCACATTAGAAGCGTGTATTCGTCATCGCCATACTGGCGTATCACCCGGCGTGATGGTATGGGGTGCTATGGGTTACACGTCTCGGTCACCTCTTGTTCGCACTGACGGCGCTTTGAACACTGGACGTTACATATCAGATGTGTTACGACCCGTGGCTCTACCCTTCATTCGATCCCTGCGAAACCCTACATTTCAGCAGGATAATGCACGAACGCATGTTGCAGGTCCTGTACGGGCCTTTCTGGATACAGAAAATGTTCGACTGCTGCTCTGGCCAGCACATTCTCCAGATCTCCAGATCTCTCTGCTCAATGGTGGTCGAGCAACTGGCTCATCACAATACGTCAGTCACTACTCTTGATGAACTGTGGTATCGTGTTGAAGCTGCATGGGCAGCTGTACCTGTACACGCCATCCACGCTCTGTTTGACTCAATGCACAGGTGTATCAAGGCCGTTATTACGACCAGAGGTGGTTGTTCTGGGTACTGAATTCTCAGGATCTATGCACCCAAATTGCGTGAAAATGTAATCACATGGCAGTTCTAGTATAATATATTGGTCCAATGAATACCCGTTTATCATCTGCATTTCTTCTTGGTGTAGCAATTGTAGCAATTTTAATGGCCAGTAGCGTATTTAATACTCGGATGGTCAATAAAACTGCAACACCATGGCGACAGCATGCAACAAACCGATAACATAGCCAGTCCGCTACTGCAGTGAATGGTATGAATTTTGCAGCCAGATTTGCTAACGGCTTTATACAGGGTGTTTCAAAAATGACCGGTATATTTGAAACGGCAATAAAAACTAAACGAGCAGCGATAGAAATACACCGTTTGTTGCAATATGGTTGGGACAACAGTACATTTTCAGGCAGACAAACTTTCGAAATTACAGTAGTTACAATTGTCAACAACAGATGGCGCTGCGGTCTGGGAAACTCTATAGTACGATATTTTCCACATATCCACCATGCGTAGCAATAATATGGCGTAGTCTCTGAATGAAATTACCCGAAACCTTTGACAACGTGTCTGGCGGAATGGCTTCACATGCAGATGAGATGTACTGCTTCAGCTGTTCAATTGTTTCTGGATTCTGGCGGTACACCTGGTCTTTCACGTGTCCCCACAGAAAGAAGTCACAGGGGTTCATGTCTGGCGAATAGGGAGGCCAATCCACGCCGCCTCCTGTATGTTTCGGATAGCCTAAAGCAATCACACGACCATCGAAATATTCATTCAGGAAATTAAAGACGTCGGCCGTGCGATGTGGCCGGGCACCATCTTGCATAAACCACGAGGTGTTCGCAGTGTCGTCTAAGGCAGTTTGTACCGCCACAAATTCACGAAGAATGTCCAGATAGCGAGATGCAGTAATCGTTTCGGAACTGAAAGATGGGCCAATGATTCCTTTGGAAGAAATGGCGGCCCAGATCAGTACTTTTTGAGGATGCAGGGACGATGGGACTGCAACATGGGGTTTTTCGGTTCCCCATATGCGCCAGTTCTGTTTATTGACGAAGCCGTCCAGGTAAAAATAAGCTTCGTCAGTAAACCAAATGCTGCCCACATGCATATCGCCGTCATCAATCCTGTGCACTATATCGTTAGCGAATGTCTCTCGTGCAGCAATGGTAGCGGCGCTGAGGGGTTGCCGCGTTTGAATTTTGTATGGATAGAGGTGTAAACTCTGGCGCATGAGACGATACGTGGACGTTGGCGTCATTTGGACCGCAGCTGCAACACGGCGAACGGAAACCCGAGGCCGCTGTTGGATCACCTGCTGCACCAGCTGCGCGTTGCCCTCTGTGGTTGCCGTACACGGTCGCCCTACCTTTCCAGCACGTTCATCCGTCACGTTCCCAGTCCGTTGAAATTTTTCAAACAGATCCTTTATTGTATCGCTTTTCGGTCCTTTGGTTACATTAAATCTCCGTTGAAAACTTCGTCTTGTTCCAACAACACTGTGTTCTAGGCGGTGGAATTCCAACACCAGAAAAATCCACTGTTCTAAGGAATAAGCCATGTTGTCCACAGCACACTTGCACGTTGTGAACAGCACACGCTTACAGCAGAAAGACGACGTACAGAATGGCGAACCCACAGACTGCGTTGTCTTTTATATCTTTCACATCACTTGCAGCGCCATCTGTTGTTGAAAATTGTAACTACTGTAATTTCGAAAGTTTGTCCGCCTGAAAATGTACTGTTGTCCCAAGCATATTGCAACAAACGGTGTATTTCTATCGCTGCTCGTTTAATTTTTATTGCCGTTTCAAATATACCGGTCATTTTTGAAACACCCTGTATATATATATATATATATATATATATATATATATATATATATATATATATATATATATATTACTGCGCTCTCTTAAAGACGAGATAGATCTTCGTGTGCCCGGTGTGTATTATGTCCCTTTCGAATACGGCAACATTTATATACACTGAAGCGCCAAAGAAACTGGTATAGACATGTTTATACAAATACAGAGATATGTAAACTGGCAGAATACGGCGCTGCGGTCGGCAACGCCTATGTAAGACAACAAGAGTGTGGTGCCATTCTTAGATAGGTTACTGCTGCTACAATGGCAGGTTATCAAGATTTGAAGGAGATTTAACGTGGTGTTGTAGTCGGCGCACGAGCGTTGACACAGAGCGTCTCCGAGGTAGCGATGGAGTGGGGTTTTCCTGTACGACCCTTTCAAGATTGTACCTTGACTAGCTGAAATCCGGTAAAACACCAATCTCCGAAATCGCTATGGCCGGAAAAAGATCCTGCAAGAACGGGACCAACGACGACTGAAGAGAATATTTCAAAGTGATAAAAGTGCAGCCCTTCCACAAATAGCTGCAGATTTCAATACTGGGCCATTAAAAAGTGTCAGCGTGCGAACTATTCAACAAAACATCATCCATATGGGTTTCGGTGCCGAAGGCCCACTCGTGTACCCTTGATGACTGCACGACACAAAGCTCTAAGCTTCGCCTGGCCCCGCCAACACCGACATTGGACTGTTGATGACTGGAAACATGTTGCCTGGTCGGACGAGTCTCGTTTCAAATTGTATCGAGCGGATGGACGTGTACGGCTATGGAGACAACCTCATAAATCCGTGGACCCTGCAGGTCAGCAGGGTTCTATTCAAGCTGGCGGAGACTCTGTAATGTTGTGGGGTGTGTACAGTTGGACCCCTGGTACGTCTAGATACGACTCTGACAGTTGACACGTACGTAAGCATCCTAGCTGATCACCTGCATCCATTCTTGTTCATTATACATTCCGACGAACTTGGCAGTTCCAGTGGGATAATGAGACACCCACACATTCAGAATTACTACGAGTGGCTCCAGGAACACTCATCTGAGTTTAAGCACTTCCGCTGGCCACCAAACTCCCGTCACGTGAACACTATTGAGCATATCTGGGATGCCTTGCAACGTGCTGTTCAGAAGGTATCTCCACCCCGTCGTCCTCTTACGGATGTATGGACAGCCCACAGGATTTAAGGTTGCAATTCCATCCAGCATTACTTCAGACATTAGTAGAGTCCTGTAAGGTGTCAGGCAAATCCAACAACTTCCATGAAAACCCTGACATGATAAGCAAATCCAGTAGTATGTCACATAGCTCCGAATAAATCGTGACATTAAATTAACCAAAGTAATACGAGTAACGAGTGAGCAAATGGAATACCACAGACTAACACAAGAATGCCTAAATGCATGTCATACCTTCCCTCTGGAACCGCGCGACCGCTACGGTCGCAGGTTCGAATCCTGCCTCGGGCATGGATGTGTGTGATGTCCTTAGGTTAGTTAGGTTTAAGTAGTTCTAAGTTCTAGGGGACTGATGACCTCAGAAGTTAAGTCCCATAGTGCTCAGAGCCATTTGAACCATACCTTCCCACCGTGAGACAGACGCAGTTCCGAGGGGAGAAACGAGAACAGAAGCCAAGAGCAGAACCGTGTTAAGTTAGAAGGCCCTACGATAAGGGACGGACTGGACACCCACGTCGCCAGCTAACCACTAGGACCACCCCAGCTGCAAGCTTTAGCGTGGCATTTTTTCGCGTCTCTGTTACGTTAGGGCCACCCCCCAGCCCATGTTAAAAGCTAGAGCCCTCCAGAAGAACAGTATAGATCTTACGATAACGCTAAAAGGACCACACCAGCTGCAAGTTTTAGCGTGAGACTTTTTCGCGTCTCTGTTACGTTGCAAACTTTAGAAACATTGCCCCACCACGAAAAGTATAACGTTTCTCATTGGATCGACAGAATTTTTGTAGGCGGAGCTTAAGGTTAACATTGAGACCCTGATTGGTCAGATGAAAACACAGCCAGATAATTTTTTTCAAACCAACTTCGGTAAATTGTAGTAAGGAGAAGTTACGAGAGAGTTGCTTCGGAGATGGCGAGGTGAGCGGAGCTGTGCTGCCCGTCGCCCCCTGACGAACACCGACAAGGTAATGAACGCACGCGATGCCGCATAACAGCGCATAAAGCTTCACTCAGAACTGCAGAAGTCTCATCTGTTACACCCCCTTTTTGCGTAATACTAGTGTCGATCGTCAATTAAAGCTCATGGTGTTCACATTTGCCACTTGAAGTAAAAATCTGAAACGCGATGATTTTTCTGTTATATAGTTATTGAGAAGCCACATCAGCCACTGTAATTTACGACACGTTAGATAAGTAATTAAAGATAATTGAGGGTCACTGTAGATCATTTTGATAGTTTTCTCTCTTGTGAAACTTAATTTAAACCTAGATTATAGATGTGATATGGCATAGGTCATCCTTCGATCCATTGTAGAACTTGGAAACCCATTCAGGGAATATTCGTTCACATTTTTGTTGAACGCAGTTGGTTTTTACCATCCTGTATTAAAACATTTCCTTTTATCAATAGTGCAATTTATAAACAATGTTTTGTGAGTAGAATAAAATTTCCAATGGTAAACTTAACTGCTTTTTCGACGTTATTTTACCAGCTAACTAAAAATAGGAAAGCCTTGAACCCCTTCCACTAAATTTAGTTAGTATTAAGATTCTTTTACAGGGAGTGCAGTGGAGCTGACGCTGAAATCATTAAGTATTTGGTTATATCATCGCTAGTCTCACTGAACTCTTCTGAATTCTACATGTCATGTGTGGTCTGACGTCTCCTTACCAGCAGCAGGTCCCAGCTTCAAACTAGTCAATTCCCTAAAAAACACGCTCAGAGCGTCGTTGCGCGAAAGTGGTAGGGAGACGCGATGTAGAACAAACAGACACCACGCAGAATGTTAGAGTCCATGCCACGTCGTCTTACGGCACTTCAGGGTTCTCGCGAGAACCGTGCACGATATTAGGCAGGTTTACTAGTTTCTTTGGCTCTTCAGTGTACATATATATATCCGAATATCTGCATCTACATCAATATATCCGAATATCTGCATCTACATGAACACTCCGCAAGCCACCTGACGATGTGTGGCAGAGGGTACTTCTTGTACCACTACCTGATCTCCCACTTCCCATTACGCTCTGAATGGAGCATGGGAAGAATGATTGTCGATAAGCTTCTGTTTTGGTTCTAATTTCTCCAATTTTCTCATCGTGGTCATTTCGCTAGATATATATGGGAGGAAATAATACGTTATCCGGCTCTTCCTGGAAAGTACTCTCCAGAAATTTCAACAGTAAACCTCTCCATGACGCATAATGCCTCTCTTGTAGCGTCTGCTAATAAATCTGTTGAAATCCGTGTTACGCTCTTGCGCCACTAAATCATTCCGTGTCGAAAGAGGCCACTCTTCGTTGGATCTTTTCCATCTAGTCTTTCAGTGCTACCTGGAAAGGATCTCTGACTGATGAAGAGTACTCAAGCATCGGTCGAACAAGCGCATTCTAAACCAATTCTTTCATGGACGACTTACATTTCCTTAAGATTCTTCAAACTAATCTGTCTAGCATCTGCTTTACTTAGTATTTGTTTTCTATGGTCATTCCACTTAACGTCACTCAGAGTAGTTACTACTAAATACTTCAGGTAGTTAACGTTTCCAGCAAGTTGTCATCAATTGTGTAGTTGTAAAGTAGTGGGTTTTTCTTTTCCTATGTATGCGCAGTATGTTACCTTTATTTACACTCAAGGTGAACTGTCAGAGTCAGCACCTTTCATCAATCCTCTATTGGTCATTCTACCGGCCGGGGTGGCCGAGCGGTTCTAGGCGCTACAGTGTGGAACAGCGCGACCGCTACGATCGCAGGTTCGAATCCTGCCTCGGGCATGGATGTGTGTGACGTCCTTAGGTTAAATAGGTTTAAGTAGTTCTAGGGGACTGATGACATTACAAGTTAAGTCCCATAGTGCTCAGAGCCATTTGAACCATTTTATAGGTCATTCTGCAAATCAATACTGTCTTCTGGCGTCGCTACTTTCTCATAGACAACCGCATCATCTGCGTGCAGTCTTAAAGAGCTTCCGACGCTCTCTACTAGGTTGTTTATATACATTGTAAACAGCAACGATCCTATCACAATTTCTTGGCGTTTTCCGAAAATTACCTTTACATCTGTCGATTTTGTTCAATTAAGAGCGACGTGTTGAGTTCTGTCTGCAAAGAAGTCCTGAATCCAGTTTGCAAGTCTGACCCGATACCCGGTAAGCTCTTATTTTTTCATTTGACGGCCGCGCGGGACTGTAGCAAGTGCCTTTCTGAGGTCAAGAAACACGGCATCAACCTGAGGGCTGTTGTATACAGCACTATGGATGTCATGAAGGAACGGAGCGAACTGAGTTTCGCAAGATCTCTGTTTGTGGAATCCATGCTGACTTCTATAGAGAAAATTTTCGTTCTCCAAAAACGTCATAATTCTTGAGCATAAAACATGTTCCATAAGTTTACAATAAATTGGATGTCAACGATGTAGCTTTATAATTATGTGTATCTGTCCTACGACCCTTCTCGAAAACGGGAATGACATGTGCTTTTTTCCAGTCGCCAGGTACCCTTCGTTGCTCCGGCGAACTGCGATAAACAGCTGCTGGAAGGGTAACAAGTTATTTCGCATTATCTTTGTAGAATATTACAAGGATCTCATCTGCTTCTGATGCCTTTCCAATAACAAGCGATTGTAGCTGATTTTCTATTCCGCCATACCTCAGTATCTACGATTTCAATGTTCATATGATGATTGAAAGTGGGGGCTGTAATACCGAATTCACTATTTCGGCCTTCTTTCTGTTATCTTCCGTTTTGGTACCTGTGTGGTAACTAGGTGACTGAATAGTTGATTTCGAACGGCTTACTGATTTTACGTAAGGCGAAAACCTCTTAGGGTATTTAGTCAGATCACTTGACAAAAGTCATTGAATACTTCTGTCATTGCTTGCCTTGAACTAATTTTCGCTTCGTTCATCTTTTATTTGTGTACTAGGTTTTGACTTCTCTTGAATGTATGGTGAAAGGCTCTTTGATTATGTAACAATTTTCTAACATGGCTATTAAACCACAGTGAGTCTTTCCATCCCTTAAGACCTTGGTAGGAACATAAATGTCTAAGGCATACGAGGTGTGACAATAAAGTAATGAGACTGATTTTCTTTGCAAGATGTGAAAACCCTGCAGGCTTGCATAGGCACAAAATCTTTGACCTTGGTCTATAAGCTGCATCAAGTCCAAGTGGTACATCGATGCAACTGCTCAGTCGTGAGTTGTGCTGCAATAAGTTAACAGGTGTTTGTGTCTCTCGTCACGGAAATGGAACCGCATAATATTGCGCAACAGTATGCCATTTCTATTTGCGTTAAATTGGGTGAAAACGCGACGACAACTTACGGTAAGCTTTAGAAGGCTTTTGGAGAGGAGATTATGTCAAGAGCTTAAGTTTTTCTTGGGCATAAAATGTTTAGTGAAGGCAGAACGAATGTTGAAGATGAAGACCGCAGTGGACGACCATCAACCTCACGGACGAATGTCAACTTGGCCAGAGTGCGTGAATCGTACGATCTGATCGAAGATTATTCCTGAAAATGATTGCAGAAGAACTGAACATCAGTCGAGAAACGCTTCGTCTAAAAATAACTGAAGATCTTGGTATGAGAAAGATTGGATTCTGTATCACGATAATGCGCCATCCCATACTGCTCTGTCAGTACAGCAATTTTTAATCTAAAAAAAATTTCAGTGCTACCACACCCACCTTATTCACCAGATATCGCTCCGTGCGAATTTTTTCTATTTCCAAGAGTCAAAACGGTGGTCAAGGGACATCAGTTTCAAATAACACAAGATGTTCAAAAAGCTGTGACGAGGGTCTTGGAGGATATTACAGAAGATGAGTTCCAGAAATGTTACCATCAATGGCAGAAACGCTGGAAAAAGTGTGTGCAATCAGAAGGGAACTACTTTGGAGGAGACAACACTAAACTTGACTAAAACGGTAAGCAACATTTTTATTCAAATCAGTCTCATTACTTTATTGTCACACCTCATATTGCGCAGTGCGTTTGAATTGTTTTCCATTTGTGCTCCACATCTTCGTCGCCAGCACTGAATATTTGATGTTGGCTACTCAGATACTCTGCAATTTGTATTCTGTCATTCTAGCTAAGCAAATATGTTTTCCTATCTTCTTCACCATTCCTTGTAATACCCGTTGTCACAGTTGCTGTCACAGTTTTTTGATCACTGATTCGAATGTGCGTAATATGCGTGCCTAATATTTGGACTTGCATATTTAGTGATGGGAGTATTGCCAACCTACATCTACAACTGTACTCCGCAAGCTATTACATAGTTTGTGGCGGAGAGTAAGTAGTGTATCTGAATTATCTCCCCTCCCCCCACCCACCTCTACCCGCCGCCCGCCACACACATTTTCTTTTCTTTCTTTCTCTGCAGATGGTACGCAAAAAGAAGGAAAGACTACTGAAACCTTTCCATATAATCCCACAGACCACGAAATGCGCTGTTCTTCTTTGAATCTTCTCCATTTGTTCTATTTATCTAAATAAGTTCATCAGTAAATTGTCAGTCACCCCTTTAAAAGAGCAAAATTGTCAATGTCGGGCCAGTCAGTCGTACGGAAGCAGTGCAGTAACATGGGTCGATGTGGAGACACGAGAGAATGGCAGAAAGCAGCTACCGTGTTTGGACGTACCCTAGAAAGCAGCGTGAGAGAAGTTGTCCGATTTGTTGCTGTAGCAATAGGGATTTTTGTCGCATAAGAGATAGTGTATCAAGCGTATCCACGTAGCACTGTGTAGGACCAGTGGGCATAAAAAGATCTTAGCGAACACGGACTTGAGACAACGGTCACTTGTTAATGACAGTTACTTTCAAATCCAATAGAAACTGCTGATGTCTGTGAATGCAAGTCTATTTCAACTTATTTCCAAGATAAGATTGCGAAGAGTAGTGCATAAAGTGGACACCTGAAGTTGGATGCATGGCAAAAGGCCATTGTTCAAATGATTCAAATGGCTCTGAGGACTATGAGACTTAACATCTGAGGTCATCAGTCCCCTAGAACTTAGAACTACTTAAACCTAACTAACCTAAGGACATCACACACATCAATTCCCGAGGCAGGATTCGAACCTGCGACTGTAGCGGTCACGCGGTTCCAAACTGAAGCACCTAGAACTGCTCGGACACAGCGGCTGGCGCCATTGTTCATAGTGGCACATAAAGCTAAATGTATTCAGCGGACAAAACACAGCTACTAAACAGTGGCTACCAAACAGTGGCTCCCCCCCCCCCCCCCTGGAACCATGGACCTTGCCGTTGGTGGGGAGGCTTGCGTGCCTCAGCGATACAGATAGCCGTACCGTAGGTGCAACCACAACGGAGGGGTGTCTGTTGAGAGGCCAGACAAACGTGTGGTTCCTGAAGAGGGGCAGCAGCCTTTTCTGTAGTTGCAAGGGCAACAGTCTGGATGATTGACTAATCTGGCCTTGTAACAATAACCAAAACGGCCTTGCGGTGCTGGTACTGCGAACGGCTGAAAGCAAGGGGAAACTACAGCCGTAATTTTTCCCGAGGGCATGCAGCTTTACTGTATGATTACATGATGATGGCGTCCTCTTGGGTAAAATATTCCGGAGGTAAAATAGTCCCCCATTCGGATCTCCGGGCGGGGACTACTCAAGAGGATGTCGTTATCAGGAGAAAGAAAACTGGCGTTCTACGGATCGGAGCGTGGAATGTCAGATCCCTTAATCGGGCAGGTAGGTTGGAAAATTTAAAAAGGGAAATGGATAGGTTGAAGTTAGATATAGTGGGAATTAGTGAAGTTCGGTGGCAGGAGGAACAAGACTTCTGGTCAGGTGACTACAGGGTTATAAACACAAAATCAAATAGGGGTAATGCAGGAGTAGGTTTAATAATGAATAGGAAAATAGGAATGCGGGTAAGCTACTACAAACAGCATAGTGAACGCATTATTGTGGCCAAGATAGATACGAAGCCCACACCTACTACTGTAGTACAAGTTTATATGCCAACTAGCTCTGCAGATGACGAAGAAATTGAAGAAATGTATGATGAAATAAAAGAAATTATTCAGATTGTGAAGGGAGACGAAAATTTAATAGTCATGGGTGACTGGAATTCGAGTGTAGGAAAAGGGAGAGAAGGAAACATAGTAGGTGAATATGGATTGGGGGACAGAAATGAAAGAGGAAGCCGCCTGGTAGAATTTTGCACAGAGCACAACATAATCATAACTAACACTTGGTTTAAGAATCATGAAAAAAGGTTGTATACATGGAAGAACCCTGGAGATACTAAAAGGTATCAGATAGATTATATAATGGTAAGACAGAGATTTAGGAACCAAGTTTTAAATTGTAAGACATTTCCAGGGGCAGATGTGGACTCTGACCACAATCTATTGGTTATGACCTGTAGATTAAAACTGAAGAAACTGCAAAAAGGTGGGAATTTAAGGAGATGGGACCTGGATAAACTAAAAGAACCAGAGGTTGTACAGAGATTCAGGGAGAGCATAAGGGAGCAATTGACAGGAATGGGGGAAATAAATACAGTAGAAGAAGAATGGGTAGCTTTGAGGGATGAAGTAGTGAAGGCAGCAGAGGATCAAGTAGGTAAAAAGACGAGGGCTAGTAGAAATCCTTGGGTAACAGAAGAAATATTGAATTTAATTGATGAAAGGAGAAAATATAAAAATGCAGTAAGTGAAACAGGTGGTGGTGGTGGTGGTTAGTGTTTAACGTCCCGTCGACAACGAGGTCATTAGAGACGGAGCGCAAGCTCGGGTTAGGGAAGGATTGGGAAGGAAATCGGCCGTGCCCTTTCAAAGGAACCATCCCGGCATTTGCCTGAAACGATTTAGGGAAATCACGGAAAACCTAAATCAGGATGGCCAGAGACGGGATTGAACCGTCGTCCTCCCGAATGCGAGTCCAGTGTGCTAACCACTGCGCCACCTCGCTCGGTGTGAAACAGGCAAAAAGGAATACAAACGTCTCAAAAATGAGATCGACAGGAAGTGCAAAATGGCTAAGCAGGGATGGCTAGAGGACAAATGTAAGGATGTAGAGGCCTATCTCACTAGGGGTAAGATAAATACCGCCTACAGGAAAATTAAAGAGACCTTTGGAGATAAGAGAACGACTTGTATGAATATCAAGAGCTCAGATGGCAACCCAGTTCTAAGCAAAGAAGGGAAAGCAGAAAGGTGGAAGGAGTATATAGAGGGTCTATACAAGGGCGATGTACTTGAGGACAATATTATGGAAATGGAAGAGGATGTAGATGAAGATGAAATGGGAGATATGATACTGCGTGAAGAGTTTGACAGAGCACTGAAAGACCTGAGTCGAAACAAGGCCCCCGGAGTAGACAATATTCCATTGGAACTGCTGACGGCCGTGGGAGAGCCAGTCCTGACAAAACTCTACCATCTGGTGAGCAAGATGTATGAAACAGGCGAAATACCCTCAGACTTCAAGAAGAATATAATAATTCCAATCCCAAAGAAAGCAGGTGTTGACAGATGTGAAAATTACCGAACTATCAGCTTAATAAGTCACAGCTGCAAAATACTAACACGAATTCTTTACAGACGAATGGAAAAACTAGTAGAAGCCAACCTCGGGGAAGATCAGTTTGGATTCCGTAGAAACACTGGAACACGTGAGGCAATACTGACCTTACGACTTATCTTAGAAGAAAGATTAAGGAAAGGCAAACCTACGTTTCTAGCATTTGTAGACTTAGAGAAAGCTTTTGACAATGTTGACTGGAATACTCTCTTTCAAATTCTAAAGGTGGCAGGGGTAAAATACAGGGAGCGAAAGGCTATTTACAATTTGTACAGAAACCAGATGGCAGTTATAAGAGTCGAGGGACATGAAAGGGAAGCAGTGGTTGGGAAGGGAGTAAGACAGGGTTGTAGCCTCTCCCCGATGTTGTTCAATCTGTATATTGAGCAAGCAGTAAAGGAAACAAAAGAAAAATTCGGAGTAGGTATTAAAATTCATGGAGAAGAAATAAAAACTTTGAGGTTCGCCGATGACATTGTAATTCTGTCAGAGACAGCAAAGGACTTGGAAGAGCAGTTGAATGGAATGGACAGTGTCTTGAAAGGAGGATATAAGATGAACATCAACAAAAGCAAAACAAGGATAATGGAATGTAGTCTAATTAAGTCGGGTGATGCTGAGGGAATTAGATTAGGAAATGAGGCACTTAAAGTAGTAAAGGAGTTTTGCTATTTGGGGAGCAAAATAACTGATGGTGGTCGAAGTAGAGAGGATATAAAATGTAGGCTGGCAATGGCAAGGAAAGCGTTTCTGAAGAAGAGAAATTTGTTAACATCCAGTATTGATTTAAGTGTCAGGAAGTCATTTCTGAAAGTATTCGTATGGAGTGTAGCCATGTATGGAAGTGAAACATGGACGATAAATAGTTTGGACAAGAAGAGAATAGAAGCTTTCGAAATGTGGTGCTACAGAAGAATGCTGAAGATTAGATGGGTAGATCACATAACTAATGAGGAAGTATTGAATAGGATTGGGGAGAATAGAAGTTTGTGGCACAACTTGACCAGAAGAAGGGATCGGTTGGTAGGACATGTTCTGAGGCATCGAGGGATCACCAATTTAGTATTGGAGGGCAGCGTGGAGGGTAAAAATCGTAGAGGGAGACCAAGAGATGAATACACTAAGCAGATTCAGAAGGATGTAGGTTGCAGTAGGTACTGGGAGATGAAAAAGCTTGCACAGGATAGAGTAGCATGGAGAGCTGCATCAAACCAGTCTCAGGACTGAAGACCACAACAACAACAACAAACAGTGGCTGACAGGACACATGTAGTGTGGTTCGACGAGTAGCGATTTTGCATCTTTTCAAATGATGCAAGGGATCGAGTACACCAAAACCCCAATGGGGCGTTTAACCAGCGGTGTTTGCAGGGTGTAGCTCACGCCTGAAATGGTTGTGTGGTGTTTGGAATCGTTTTTCGTATCCCATTCATTCAGGTTACCATGAACATGAACCATCATGTTAATGTCAATATCCTTGGTGAGCAAGTGTTGCCCTTCCTTCTGCTCTACTGTGGACACTACGGCACCTCCACTCTGAATGAAATGTGCCTCAGTAGTTGGTTGTAACAGACTGACTCTACACGTGAGGGCAGTCATTAGAGATGCTCCAAATCGGAAACACCTTACAGTTTTTCTGTAGAACTGAAATAGAATATGCTTTATTCTAGAGTCTACGAACTATAGACTAAAACATATAATTTTTCAGTATTGCATTGGTCGCTGTTCCACTGACAGTATGCCGGAAATATGTTTTCTGTAGAAATCACCTTGCGTCTAGTAATGATGTCCCTCTCACTGGAGTGTTTGAAAGAAGATTACTGTTGACGCAGTAAAAGACCCACGCGGTGGACACCAATTGAAAGAGCTACTTCTTGTGTTTCTGATCTAGACTGCCATAAAAATGCGAAGGAACTGTTAATCAGAACTCAGGGAGAAGTTGTAGTCTAATTCATAATCGATTTATTGATCTTAAACAAGACAAGACAACAAAATTATTAAAGAATCATCATACAAAAAAAAATATTTATTTAACAAAAGCCTCACTAAAATGGGATCTATGGTGGACAAAGTGATGTGTTGAGGATCGACACACGACACTAACCAAAACACTACTTGCTTTATTTCACTTCATACACATGAATGCAGGTTATGGCATCAAACTACGCCACCACCAAGCATCTATATTCTACCATACAAAAAAAAAAAGGAAAAATATGGTTCGAAAGAACAGGGTGCTGAGAAATAGATATTATAGCCCTACGTCGCAGCAGCGAATACTTTACCATCCTACTGGTCAAGGCAGCACACTACGATGCGTTCGGCGACTGAAGTCATGGATGGCGGCAATCTGTTATTAAATGCGCGTTCCCGAAAAATGCAAGTACGCGGTCTCACGTTCGGTTAATTCAGAACGCAGGTACTTCCCTAAGAGCCTCTGAAACTCCGATGGATTCCAGTGTGCAGGTGGACCCATTTGCAGGTCTGCCAAACCAATTTGACTCCGTGCCACGACAGTGCGTGTCGGAATACGTCAAATGTTTAGACGGCCGACTCAAGACAAATAAGTACGTCCACGCGTCACTTGTTGTGACCGTGATTATATAACCAGTACCTCTGACAGTTCACAAGGTGACTGGCACTGGCTTTAAGTCGGGCCCTAGCAAAGGACACAAGTCTCACTGTTTAGGTAGAGACCTGCAGTTCTTTACTATCGAAGCGTCAGTACAAGAGACTTGCACAAGAGTGACGATCTCCCTTTCTCTGTTTCCTCATCAGGTCAGTTCCAAAAGCACATTTCTCTTTTTTGACTTCCCCCATTTTCACACAAGCCAATGAAAAGCTGGAGCCCGGCATTCTAACCTCGGCGAATGGTCTTTGCACTGCAAGCTGATTTGACCAATGAGAGACTTGAAGTTAATTGGCAGAAAACGGAAAAAAGTTCAGCTTCGTGGCCTCTTTCCCACACCTTTGCCATGTCTTTTGCTAACACAATACAAGGTGGAAGCCCAGCCCTCCATAAACAGCTTGTTATCTCCCATGTTGCATCCATTTCAAAGTTTGCAAAGAACGGCCATAAACTTGCATTGACAAAAGATTTTTTGAAACAGAGTCTGCACGTCATGGCGCCAGTTTTCCTGTCCCATGGACATTTACAGAACGTTTACGTTTCTTTTGGCAGCTTGCTCGCTAACAAGGCCTACAATGCGCTGTCGGCGATTTTTCGGCACTAGGCCGTATACCTGGATGTCTGGTGCCGAAGCTTAACGTGTTTCTGCACAATGTGACCGTGGCATGGCCCGTCTGGAAATGTCTCCTCACCGTTCTCCAGAAAAACACGCTTTGTCGCCCCACCAACGCCGTGCTTTTACTGCAGTCATTTAAGTCGGCAGCGTGTTCCTCTGAACGCAGGTAAAGCTTATCGTATTTCTTTCCCTAGAGCACGCAAAGAAGACCATAAACTGCTGCGCACCATTTCATCACAATGTATGAAGTCAAATCGCTGTAGATCGTATTCCCTACACCAAATCAGAAGTGAGAGTGCCCTGCAATCTCTCACGTTTCATCCAGTCACAGCTCAGAATATTCGTATTACCTTATGTGGTCGAGCATTTCTTAACCCATAGCAACCGAAAATACTGTTTCACCACCCAAATGCCAACGTTGTCGTCTACCTACACAGTAGGTCTCGTAACATATTGCACCATATTTCGATTTACTCAGTACTAATTTAACATAGTGTTGCAACACTCCTGTCTTACAAGATGAAAACAGAAGTGTTTACAGGAACGCATGCATAAGTTCATTGACGAACACTGGAGTAACTTAATCATAATTCGACTATCCCGCTAATTCACATGATCTTAAGCAATGAGAAAAGTAGGGAGCCGTTTGGAACAGTGGGTGAAACAGAGCAATCATCATCTGCAGTTTGATTGATCTATGGGATCCAATGATCGATGAGTGGCTTCAGCTGGATGAGGCACATCTGAAGAAACTTGTGGACTCTCTTACCCATCAGTATTATGATGCACTGTTAGGTTGCAGTAATGAGAGATGAGGAAGAAGCTCTTTAATGAGTGTATCAAGGTGGTAAAACACGAAGTGCACATCGTTCTGGAAGTCTGTATAGCATGGACAGCTGGGTGCTGCATGAAGCAAGAGCCTAGGAGGATTGGCCATACGTTGAGAACGGCTCAATACATTAGAAAACAATATTCATGAATCAGATTAATTCTTTCGCAGTAGGAGTGAGATGAAAGGGAATTATTTGGATGACAGTAGGGTCCCAAGAAAGGATAAAATCGATTATGTGTCTGGTGAATGGAAGCGTCAATTTGAATTTTGTTAAGTATGCGGAACACGATTAAACAAAAGTGAGCAAAATTTCATTTAATTCCCATCGACGGCGTGTTAATGGGTATGGAACACAAACTTGGAAGCAGATCACAGTTTTTTATAAGAAATTTCCACAGTATTCTACATAAGTGATGTAAGGGAAGAAGAGCATAAATACGGGAGGTCAGAGTGGGATTCGCGCCTACTTCTATCGAATCCAGTGACTTAATCACTGCCGAGGTTGACTGGAAGAGTGCAGGGCATTTACAGGGCAGTGAGCTTGGGTGTTGATAGGAAGATTGTGACAAACGAAGACGATGTCAATGGCACGAAGACGGAGGCTATGATGAATGTGGTGTGCTCGGTGACAGACACAGGGGACAACGCGTTCGTAGCGCTTACCGTACCAGGGATGCAGGTCTAGCGGTGCATAGATGGATCACTATGTGACTTGGACTCATTTATGAATAACATTTTGCTATGGGAAAAGTGTAGCTTCTGAAAACGCTATCATAATACTGAGAATATGTAGTTTATCTTTCTCGACACAAAACGTCGGAAAAACATTTGATCTGTATCGTCGAATATGTTTGATATAACAAATGAAATACAGTCGATTGTGATTACAGCCTTCCCATTCTTCACGAGTGCCGTCAATAATGAAATATGTTTTATAAAAGCAAACTGCGGCGATGTGCGCGCAGCAGACGATAAATCTGGCGCCGGCAGAGGTCACAGCTCCCATTGTGTTCCGTGCATGCGTTTCCCCGTGAGCGGGCGCTGCCAGCTCCCTATACGTCTCTCGCCGCGTCACGTCAGCAAAAAACTGTGACGTGCGACAGCCCAAACGGCAGCTATCTGCCCCGAACCCCGATTGTCAGTGTCGTGCTGACATTTTGGACGAGCTCTCTGGTGAAACATACGCCCACGAACGTTAAGCTACCCTACCCCTACCATGTTGTCATCGATACTTCAAGTAACTGTAGTTCCATAACAATACAGTACTTTTCTACTATTAGCAAAGATTTTATGAGGCTATAGGTTATATATTCCTTTTTTCCGAAATCTTGATTATTTTCCAGGTTTACCTCCTGTCTACTATTTCTTTTTTTCTCGATATATCTGTTGAGACGTGGTGCGCGATTATCGATCACGCTTGTGGCGAGCAAGTGATCTTTGCTTTTGGTCGATAGGTGGTACCTCTGGGAGTTATCACCAGGGGCAAGGCGGAAGATGTGTGGATAGAGAGGAGCGCATACGCTGACAGGACTTTCTGCCGACAGAGCTCTTAGAGCGGTAACAAGTGGTAATGCTTCGGTCTGCAGGCAGCGTAAGTGCCGTGTTCTCGGAGGAACGCTTGGCTGTGTTTCTGGGTTTGGTCTAGTGCAGGAGAGGTAATGCAGCTTTGATTATGATGATGATGTTTTGTTTGTGGGGCGCTCAACTGGGCGGTCATCAGTGCCCGGAAAAAGTCTCAATTTTTACACAATCCAATTTTTTTATACAGTCCAATCTAGCCACTGTCATGAATGATGATGGTAAAATGATGAGGACAACACAAACACCCAGTCCCCGGGCAGAGAAAATCCCCACCGTGGCTGGGAATCGAACCCGTGACCCCGTCCGTGACCCAGAGGCAGCAACGCTAGCCACTAGACCACGAGCTGCGACCAAGTAATGTAGCGTGAAATGCAGTCCATAACCGGGAGTGTAGCCGTCGCCACATGGGACGAGTTAGCTAAAGCTGACGTGGCGCTCTACAAGTTCAGTGACATCACGTCCTGCTATTGCACATTGAGAAGCTATTTCCTCATGTGAAACACAAAACAATTCCTGCGATATTTCGGCGATGTGTCATTTAAATTAGAATCAACACAAAGTGAGAACGTTCCTTATTTTATTTTTATTTAATCGGGTCAGTAACACACACTATAGCTTACAAGTTTTACAAAATGTTCCAAAACGTGGTACTATAAGCATTACAATTACAATTAAATGCGGCGTGACCAGTATGCAGCAACTTCGCATGCTTCCTTGGTGGCATCGATGACATTCTGTGGCGAGCATGAAGTTGGGCATAGGCTGCAGACAAGAAGATGACTCATTGTCTGTTGTTCACCACATTCACATGCTGTGGAGTCGCATGTAAATCCCCGCTTTTTCAAGTTGGTCTTCGATCTTCCAACTCCAGAACGCAGCCTGTTGAGGTTCTTCCATATTGACCAGCTTTCTTCGTGACCTGCTGGGAGGCTTTCGGTCGGGGTCATCCACCCTGCAAGGTGGTTGGATCTGGAACGCCATCAATGGACTCTGTAGTTCGAAGGTGGTTCAGTGAGGCTTTCAGTTGAATGGAGAAAGCTTTTCCTTGACTTGAGTCTTGGTACTGCTGGCTGATATCGGTGTAATGCGAAGGTCTTTATGTTATGTGTAACCTACCCACTATATTTGTTTCGTATGAAATTTAGCCCAACTTTCTACATCTACATCTACATCTATACTCCGCGAGCCACCTTACGGTGTGTGGCGGAGGGTACTTATTGTACCACTATCTGATCCCCCCTTCCCTGTTCCATTCACGAATTGTGCGTGGAAAGAACGACTGCTTGTAAGTCTCCGTATTTGCTCTAATTTCTCGGATCTTTTCGTTGTGATCATTACGCGAGATATATGTGGGCGGTAGTAATATGTTGCCCATCTCTTCCCGGAATGTGCTCTCTCGTAATTTCGATAATAAACCTCTCCGTATTGCGTAACGCCTTTCTTGAAGTGTCCGCCACTGGAGCTTGTTCAGCATCTCCGTAACGCTCTCGCGCTGACTAAATGTCCCCATGACGAATCGCACTGCTTTTCGCTGGATCATGTCTATCTCTTCTATTAATCCAACCTGGTAAGGGTCCCATACTGATGAGCAATACTCAAGAATCGGACGAACAAGCGTTTTGTAAGCTACTTCTTTCGTCGATGAGTCACATTTTCTTAGAATTCTTCCTATGAATCTCAACCTGGCGCCTGCTTTTCCCACTATTTGTTTTATGTGATCATTCCACTTCAGATCGCTCCGGATAGTAACTCCTAAGTATTTTACGGTCGTTACCGCTTCCAATGATTTACCACCTATGGCATAATCGTACTGGAATGGATTTCTGCCCCTATGTATGCGCATTATATTACATTTATCTACGTTTAGGGAAAGCTGCCAGCTGTCGCACCATGCATTAATCCTCTGCAGGTCCTCCTGGAGTACGTACGAATCTTCTGATGTTGCTACTTTCTTGTAGACAACCGTGTCATCTGCAAATAGCCTCACGGAGCTACCGATGTTGTCAACTAAGTCATTTATGTATATTGTAAACAATAAAGGTCCTATCACGCTTCCCTGCGGTACTCCCGAAATTACCTCTACATCTGCAGATTTTGAACCGTTAAGAATGACATGTTGTGTTCTTTCTTCTAGGAAATCCTGAATCCAATCACAAACCTGGTCCGATATTCCGTAAGCTCGTATTTTTTTCACTAAACGTAAGTGCGGAACCGTATCAAATGCCTTCCTGAAGTCCAGGAATACGGCATCAATCTGCTCGCCAGTGTCTACGGCACTGTGAATTTCTTGGGCAAATAGGGCGAGCTGAGTTTCACATGATCTCTGTTTGCGGAATCCATGTTGGTTATGATGAAGGAGATTTGTATTATCTAAGAACGTCATAATACGAGAACACAAAACATGTTCCATTATTCTACAACAGATTGACGTAAGCGAAATAGGCCTATAATTATTCGCATCTGATTTATGACCCTTCTTGAAAATGGAAACGACCTGCGCTTTCTTCCAGTCGCTAGGTACTTTACGTTCTTCCAGCGATCTACGATAAATTGCTGATAGAAAGGGGGCAAGTTCTTTAGCATAATCACTGTAGAATCTTAAGGGTATCTCGTCTGGTCCGGATGCTTTTCCGCTACTAAGTGATAGCAGTTGTTTTTCAATTCCGATATCGTTTATTTCAATATTTTCCATTTTGGCGTCCGTGCGACGGCTGAAGTAAGGGACCGTGTTACGATTTTCCGCAGTGAAACAGTTTCGGAACACTGAATTCAGTATTTCTGCCTTTCTTCGGTCGTCCTCTGTTTCGGTGCCATCGTGGTCAACGAGTGACTGAATAGGGGATTTAGATCCGCTTACCGATTTTACATATGACCAAAACTTTTTAGGGTTCTTGTTTAGATTGTTTGCCAATGTTTTATGTTCGAATTCGTTGAATGCTTCTCTCATTGCTCTCTTTACGCTCTTTTTCGCTTCGTTCAGCTTTTCCTTATCAGCTATGATTCGACTACTCTTAAACCTATGATGAAGCTTTCTTTGTTTCCGTAGTACCTTTCGTACATGATTGTTATACCACGGTGGATCTTTCCCCTCGCTTTGGACCTTAGTCGGTACGAACTTATCTAAGGCGTACTGGACGATGTTTCTGAATTTTTTCCATTTTTGTTCCACATCCTCTTCCTCAGAAATGAACGTTTGATGGTGGTCACTCAGATATTCTGCGATTTGTGCCCTATCACTCTTGTTAAGCAAATATATTTTCCTTCCTTTCTTGGCATTTCTTATTACACTTGTAGTCATTGATGCAACCACTGACTTATGATCACTGATACCCTCTTCTACATTCACGGAGTCGAAAAGTTCCGGTCTATTTGTTGCTATGAGGTCTAAAACGTTAGCTTCACGAGTTGGTTCTCTAACTATCTGCTCGAAGTAATTCTCGGACAAGGCAGTCAGGATAATGTCACAAGAGTCTCTGTCCCTGGCTCCAGTTCTGATTGTGTGACTATCCCATTCTATACCTGGTAGATTGAAGTCTCCCCCTATTACAATAGTATGATCACGAAACTTCTTCACGACGTTCTGCAGGTTCTCTCTGAGGCGCTCAACTACTACGGTTGCTGATGCAGGTGGTCTATAGAAGCATCCGACTATCATATCTGACCCACCTTTGATACTTAACTTAACTTTAACTCCAATTCTATAAAAGTCTACATACTACCAAAACTATGTACACACAAACGTTCCCTATGTCACCACCAGAAAGCCTGAGGACCGAAGAAAGCAAGACGCCTTATTTTATTTGTCGTGTGGATTTTATGTTATACCTTATACCCCATGAATATACGCTGCTTCCTAAGCAATAGCACAAGGAACGTCTCGAGAACGAATCGTTGTTGATAAAATTTGTTGTAATAAAACGACGGGAGATGTTGTATTGGTGGTTAAAGGGTCTTCGTTTTAGTTGTTATAGCGTTATAACTCGCGTGTTATGAGAGCAAGCCGTTTTAAGGCAACGGTGCATTGAAGATACATGAGAAACCTATCGCTCTTGTTAGGATGTGTTATAATTAAATGTAAACTGATAACATTTCGGCGATTAAAAACTATAAAAGAGTATATATTAAATTCAAACTCGCTTATCACGGAACAGCAGCCTAGCGCAGTGGATAGAGCTATCGCAAAGGTTAGGTCGGCAGAGGGTTCGAGTCTTACAGTATCTAATTTTTTTTCCACTTTCTCGTTTTCTAAAAGACTGTCGAACTTTCTTTCGTAATTAATAGAAATAATTTCTGCAATAGTTGATGTTATGGGAAACCTACCCACTATATATGTTTGGTATGAAATTTAGCCCAACTTTATCTCTCATTCTATAAAAGTCTACATATTACCAAAACTATGTACACACAAAGTGTTATCCAACTAAAAGTCATATGCTAACATTTGACTAAACAGAACCTAATCAGAACAAAACTATAACTGTTGTGAAAACAACATATCTTTAATATTAAATGAGTAACTGAACTAAAACAATCATCTGGCTCTAATCAAAATCTCCATTTATCTCACTTCTTGACAAGATTGTTGTAGATTTCACGAAAGCACAACAGCAAACAGCAAGTAGCCAGTGACTAAGCTAGATTTCTATTTCTAACTAAAAGTTCCAGCTGTTGCATTCCGCATGTGGTAATGTGTAATGATAAACAATGGGGTGAAGAGAGTAACTATTCCACGAACTGGTATTCATCGACAACGATTTTAGAATGAAGTACATTCGAAAAGACAGAGTAAAACTTCGTGTGATCTTCACACATAACATAGATCTGAACAATACTATGCTTAATAAAGTGAACAATATTTAAATAGGGTACAATGTTAGCAGAGAAATTTCTATAAAAATCAAACAGCTTAATCAGTTAATATGTTAATGCATGGCTCAGGGAAGTGGGATGGTCTTTCTCTCAGTTCTGAGCGAGTGAACCAAGTCAATTAGCTCCCAATAACCATTTCTACAAATTAGGTGCGCAGTGCTACAGTGTTACCTCAAACTTCTTTTCTTAAAAAAATTATTATTCAAAATTTATATTCCTTTCTCTTTCCATTGTATCTGTCCTTTACAGTGAATCCTCCTTCATCTAACAGATACAATCACAAGTCAACACAGTACTAGACAATAGGTCCATCACCTACTACACTTCAACTAAGAATATATCAGGCTACGCAGAGGCATAAGACTGCCACGACAAGATCAAAGATTGTTTAACAGTAACTGAACTTGCTCTCTCTCTGACGTGCACATCGATAACGTACAAAAATCAAAATGACATGACAACCTTACATGTGTAAATACAAGTAGTTCTCTATCAGGAGTGAGTCTGTTCGATTTGGTAAACTTTTGTAAGTTGATGCTGTGGTGTGTACCGGGTCATGGCGTGTAGAATATCTCTCTTTATGAATAGTGTTATCGTATTAATGTATTGTAGAAACATGCACAAGCTGTGAAATGTATCGTACGAATCTGATAAGGCTTGTTTGTGTACAGTAAATCTTTGGATGTGGGCCTAGTTTAATATTGAAACTTCCTGGCAGATTAAAACTGTGTGCCTGACCGAGACTCGAACTCGGGACCTTTGCCTTTCGCGGGCAAGTGCTCTACCAACTGAGCTACCCAAGCACGACTCACGCCCCCTCCTCACAGCTTTACTTCTGCCAGTACCTCGTCTCCTACCTTCCAAACTTTACAGAAGCTCTCTTGCGAACCTAGCAGAACTAGCACTCCTGAAAGGGAGTACTGAAGACACTGGACAGGTATTCTATGTAAACATGATTTAAATTACAGTCTAGCTATCACACCAGGGTAGTAAAGATGACAACAAGGTAAAGACGAAAGTAGGGAGAAGGCATTCTGTGCGTATCGAGCTCTTCCTTGACCGCAGCGTATAGAACAGCGTAAAGGGAGGTTGACCACAAGTGAATGTCATACGCCCCTAAGAGTTAGGATAGTTAGTGTGAAACAATGAACAGTCTGAGCAGTTTATCATAAATACAAAACATTTATCTGAAATTATTAACTCCAGCGTGCTATAATTTAAAATACTGCATTGTTAATCTTTGCGCTGTCGCTCAAGAGTGATATATAATTAATACCTCTGTGTCTGAGGAGGATAGTTAATAATAGTTGTGTATTGTCACTTTCGACGTACGCCGCGGAACGTGAGGAAACCATTTAAACACAGAGGATTGCTCAGCAACCACTAAAAAGTCTGCTTTTGGTGAGTTACTAAGAGAGACAAAGAAATCAATCAAATGGGTCGGGGAAGACTCTGGACTGGAAGATGTTATTTTGACCGCAGTGAAACTAAGGCGGAGGTGAGCGGAAAATGCAAAAAGGTGAATAGATAGCACATGCACCAAGGAAGTTTCCTACTGTATTCTAAGCGATAAAGAAAGACGGAGACGACGATGTAATGTGCGGTGGAGAGATGACTTCAGAAAGTATGTGGAGTATACCGTTCAATACCCTAAAGTACGGAAAAATCTAGACGCGGTCTTTGCCCAACGGTGAATGTCAACCAGATGATAAAGACGATCATAAATTAATTCATAAGAGTTGAAATATCTCCGTAATTCGTGCTAACTGTAATCTCCGCAGGGACTGCAAAATGAAACTAATCTCCATGTGTAGAAACGCTACATGACTGAAAATCTTAAGAGGGGGACTATAATGCAAGCTGATTACTCTTTTCGTATGAGCAAACTCTATCTTCACTGTGAATGTTATTGTGAAATACACTCACTTTGCATGTTGAATCCTGAAGAGCCAGCAATGGTGGCTGATGCCTCAGAGATAGTACGACCACGATTTCGCGCGCCCACACACACACACACACACACACACACACACACACACACACACACACATACAGAAATTAAATAACCAGTCGTCAGTGGTGTAATGGGAGAGGAGGGAGGGGGGGGGGAGCTAAAGAAAGCAGCTACTTATGTACACTCCCGGAAATGGAAAAAAGAACACATTGACACCGGTGTGTCAGACCCACCATACTTGCTCCGGACACTGCGAGAGGGCTGTACAAGCAATGATCACACGCACGGCACAGCGGACACACCAGGAACCGCGGTGTTGGCCGTCGAATGGCGCTAGCTGCGCAGCATTTGTGCACCGCCGCCGTCAGTGTCAGCCAGTTTGCCGTGGCATACGGAGCTCCATCGCAGTCTTTAACACTGGTAGCATGCCGCGACAGCGTGGACGTGAACCGTATGTGCAGTTGACGGACTTTGAGCGAGGGCGTATAGTGGGCATGCGGGAGGCCGGGTGGACGTACCGCCGAATTGCTCAACACGTGGGGCGTGAGGTCTCCACAGTACATCGATGTTGTCGCCAGTGGTCGGCGGAAGGTGCACGTGCCCGTCGACCTGGGACCGGACCGCAGCGACGCACGGATGCACGCCAAGACCGTAGGATCCTACGCAGTGCCCTAGGGGACCGCACCGCCACTTCCCAGCAAATTAGGGACACTGTTGCTCCTGGGGTATCGGCAAGGACCATTCGCAACCGTCTCCATGAAGCTGGGCTACAGTCCTGCACACCGTTAGGCCGTATTCCGCTCACGCCCCAACATCGTGCAGCCCGCCTCCAGTGGTGTCGCGACAGGCGTGAATGGAGGGACGAATGGAGACGTGTCGTCTTCAGCGATGAGAGTCGCTTCTGCCTTGGTGCCAATGATGGTCGTATGCGTGTTTGGCGCCGTGCAGGTGAGCGCCACAATCAGGACTGCATACGACCGAGGCACACAGGGCCAACACCCGGCATCATGGTGTGGGGAGCGATCTCCTACACTGGCCGTACACCACTGGTGATCGTCGAGGGGACACTGAATAGTGCACGGTACATCCAAACCGTCATCGAACCCAGCGTTCTACCATTCCTAGACCGGCAAGGGAACTTGCTGTTCCAACAGGACAATGCACGTCCGCATGTATCCCGTGCCACCCAACGTGCTCTAGAAGGTGTAAGTCAACTACCCTGGCCAGCAAGATCTCCGGATCTGTTCCCCATTGAGCATGTTTGGGACTGGATGAAGCGTCGTCTCACGCGGTCTGCACGTCCAGCACGAACGCTGGTCAACTGAGGCGCCAGGTGGAAATGGCATGGCAAGCCGTTCCACAGGACTACATCCAGCATCTCTACGATCGTCTCCATGGGAGAATAGCAGCCTGCATTGCTGCGAAAGGTGGATATACACTGTACTAGTGCCGACATTGTGCATGCTCTGTTGCCTGTGTCTATGTGCCTGTGGTTCTGTCAGTGTGATCATGTGATGTATCTGACCCCAGGAATGTGTCAATAAAGTTTTCTCTTCCTGGGAAAATGAATTCACGGTATTCTTATTTCAATTTCCAGGAGTGTATATTTGAGACACTGCACAGTGCCGTAGTGCCCTAGATATCAGGCGCCGACGGCACCACGCACAACTTATTCATCGTACAGGCTGCAGCGAGCTCAGTTCCTACAGTGCAGACGACATGGAACTTTGCAACCCCGGAACACTGCGGCCAGACCAGCAGAGGGTGTCAACAGCGCTCCGGCCGGGTCGCCAGGCGTCGTGGACGGCTACGGTAGAGGTCATTGGCAAACAGCACCTCTCCATGCATCCCCTATGTCACGTGCCAAAAATAGGCCTACCTGCATCCGTCCACGAGGTGACTATTCAGACTGGCGCACGTGCTCCAGAGAGGTCGCAGCCAGCAACCTGAAGATCTTCACTACACCGCATGAAGGACTGGGCCATCGACTTCTCTACAGCACGCCTCCTTCTCGGCTGGGACTCTTAAGTGATCAGCGATGTTCTCATTGAGACTTGGTATAACTGTACTGGTGTTCTCCTAGCCGACCAGACAGTACCAGACTGAAAGTTTCTATTCTTGTCGGACATAAATATTGCATTACTGTTGGCTCTCAACGTTTCTTCAGCGAAGTACACCGTAACTTTGTTAAGTGTTTATTCTTCTTGACTGAAGCTCATATCTGAACATTGGTTTTAAACCTGAAGTCAGAAACATTACTCCATTTTAACCTAAAGTTATTAGGACTTGAAATTAACTAGTGTGTGACTACCGAAACTTAAATCAGTGTTTCTAAAGTAAACCTCTTAACACTTCAACATTATTTTCGCTGGGCGTGTGCAACTGTTTCAAGTATCATGGGATTCATTTATTTACTTTGTGATTCTGGAAGTCTAAGTGTCTCCGTTATTAACGAACCATCATTTATTTTGTTTCACTTACAGAAGGACTAGCATCCATTTTGTTTCACTTATTGAGGAAACATACTTTCTTTTGTTTGTTCCCTTTACACGGGCTGTTAACTAGTGCACCCTAGCGGCGGACACAACACACAGTACATGATTTGAACGGCCATATGACGTGATATGCGCCAGTACTCATATAAGGTGTTTGTCAACAAAAAAGGAATTCGCTAGTCGTAGTCCATCTCTAACAAGGCTTTTGAGGGTGAAACAAGATGCTGGGAAAGTGAAAGAAAATCGTGAAACGATCGCTAGCTTTACCACGCGAGTTCCAGTCCGTTTTTCCTGCCAAAGTCACTGACCCACTGCAAATACCGGATTCTTGCTCTGCCGGAAGACCTGCACTACAGAGCATAGATATATGTCCGGCGTCTTGGCGGCTGCGATCGTACCGAACACTCTTATCCATACTACAGAGTCACGACACTCTGACCAGGCAATGAAAGGCGACCGACTGCTACACAAAACATTCACAGAGGCAAGTATGCCCAGTTGATCAACTTTCACAATGTCTTTACATCTGTAGATTACTGTCGTCTGTACTTCACATGACATTGAAGTAATTTTCTCGCTCTTTGGAAAATCAGGGGGCAGCCGAAGATAGTTTTTCACATTCAACAGTAACACCTAAACACACACACACACAACACAAAGCATACATCATTTCGAAACAGGTAGCGTGCCCGATATTCCTTGCTTTAGGCGTGCGATTAGGTGATATGGGTTCAAGAAATATATCCACAATGAAAAAGAATAAGAACATGTGTTATCCATGAAGCTGCTAAAAATAAAGAAATGTTTAATCTTCCGTTGAATACGTAGCTGAGTCAAGATTTCGTGACTTGAGTGATTTCAGAGGTGATTGTGTGATCTAGTGCGAGATCAGTTTCGGGTTCCGGAAAACGTAGAAACACGCGTGGCAATACTGATCCTACGACTTATTTTATAGTATAAGTTATGGATGGGCAAACGTACGTTCATAGCATCTGTAGATTTAGAGAAAGTTGTTGAGAATGTCGACTGGAATTCACTGTTATAAATTCTGAAGGTAACAGGTATAAAATATAGGGAGCGAGAGGTTATTTACAACTTCTACAGAAACCAGCCTGCCGTTATCATAATTGAAAAGGGAACAGTAGTTAAAAAGCGAGTGAAACGAGGTTGTAGCCTATTCCCGATATAATTCAGTCTGTACATTGAGCAAGCTATAGAGGAAGCCAAACAGAAACTTGGAAAGAAGTTTGTAGTTCAGGGATAAAAAATACAAAAAAATGAGGTTTGCTGGTGACATTGTAATTTATCAAAGACGGCTTGGGACTTGGCAGAATATCTGAACGGAATATGGGCATCAACAAAAGTAAAACAAAGGTGATGGAATGTAGTCAAATTACATCAGACGACGCTGATGCAATTAGGTTAGAAAATGAGAAACTGAAAGTAAGTGATGATGAGCGAAGTTGAGAAATACAAAATGCAGTCTGGCAAGAGCAAGGCATGCATTCCCGAAAAAGAGAAAGTTGTTAACATTGAATACAAATTTAAATTTTGCAAAGTCTTATCTGATGTATTTGTGTGGTGTGTGGTCTCACATGGAAGTGAAAGTTTTACGGCAAAGAGTTTAGACAAGAAGAGAATAGACGCTTGTGAAGTGTGGTGCTAGAGAAGAATACTGAAAATTACATGAGTAGAGCGAGCGACTAATGAAGAGGTAATGAACGGGGTCAGTCGATATGAGTCACCCTAAGGCATCAAGGTATTGTCAGTTTGGTAAGGAGCAAAGTTTCGGGGTAAAAAACGTAGACGAAGACCAATCCTCGAGCGCAGCAAGGAGTCTCAAATGGATGTAGGGTGTAGTAGTTGTGCAGAGGTGAAGAGGGCTGAACGGGACAAATGAGGTAGACTAAGAAAGGAATGAAGGTTAGAGATAAACGTCTCTTAGACAGCGCGGTTGTTAGAGATGGAACACAAGCTCGGATTACGAAAGGCTGGGGAAGGTACTCGGCCATGCCCTGTTTAAAGAAACGATTCCGGAATTTGCCTGGAACGACCTGGGAAAGTCACGGAAAACTTAAAACTGGAGGGCCGGACGGTGATTTGAACAGTCGTCTTCCCATAGCGTTAGCCACTGCGCTGTTAACGGGCGTACCGCAATGGACGCACCGGTTGCCGCCAGATCAGCGAAGTTAAGGACCTTTGCGTGTGTCGAGTACCTGGATGAATGACCGTCCGAGTACGCCGTTAAGCCTTGACAATTTTCTTTTTGCCTTTACGGGATAGGAGACGTGGTAGCAAAAGTTTCTGATCAGCAGTCTTTGCACCGGATTAAATTCCAAATCTCTCCGCAGTGTCACATGAAGTGAGGGCATATGTTACTATCGTTAGTGATCCGTTCGTCGGATGGGGACGTTAACCTTTGCGGCCCTCTTGGCGTAAGAGAAGGCGATGTTCCGGCACCGGGTTTCACACTCTCTATTCTCTCATCACCTTCCAGCACCTACATGACAACACACTACACGTATATCCACCAGCGGAAAACGCTGCTATTGGAGCTCACAAGGGCGAGTATGCTACTCTTTATTAAAAGACCCTGAATGAAAGTGGGGTATCAAGCTGTCCCATTCTACCTTCTTCAGTACCTTTAAAATTTTTTGCAAAAATGTTGTCATGCGAACATATTTGCACTGTTCTTAACATGAAGCTCACCTCACACTCTCACAAGCTATCCTAAGGTGAATTTCACTCGCATCCATTGGTCCATCCCTGTAAGTCTCTCATGCTTCTTTACTCTTAACTGCCAATTCTCACTCACTCATTCGGCTCAAGTCAGTGTCATAATCTCTTTGTGGCTCTCCGTTCGCCACTGTCTCCTGTCTTAAAGCCGCAGTCGCCTTTTTTCTGTCCTACAGCTACTGACTCCTCTCAATGTCACTGTCTCTCTCATCTCTCTTACTGCCACTATCTCATTAATTCCTTCCCACTGCTGCTGTCTCTTTTCACGGTCTCTCACTCTGTCTCTCTTCCTCGTTGTTATTGTCACAGACCCTGTCTCTCATTATCACTATCGCTCATCTACCTTCACTTTCTCCTTGTCTTTATTGCTCTGCCACCAGCACCGTCTCCTTCACTCTTTTCCTAGTTCTGTTCTATCACTGTCTCCTATGTTCCACTGCTACTGCGCTCCATTCTTCCTCTCACACTGCCATTGTCTCCTTCACTCTTTCTACACCACAACCACTACCTATTATCTTCAAGTATTTATTACTTCTCTGTCTCTTTTCCCTGCCACTGTCTCCTTCTTTCTCAGCATAAAAAAGCGTGAATGTATTCGCGTTCCAGTCTCTCTGCAAAATTTTTTAAAGTTCCCAGGAAGGCAGAATGAGGCAGCTGGTATCCCACTTATCCAAGTCTTTTAATGAAGAGGAAGATATTCGCCTTTCTTGCGCTCCGATAGGAGCATTTTTTTGCTGGTTCTTCTCTTTTCCCCTCCGCAGAAGGCTTGACGCTCATACGAAAAGAACTTGATGGTTCAGCTAAAATTTTGATAGTTTACTTACGTGAAATTGAAATCACGCAAAACTATTTTTACACCTGAGACCGGATTTTAAGTGGACAGCTGTTTTGCATGGTCTTCAATGCTACAACGTACAGTTATCAGAACCCTGCTGATGAAAAACGGAAACACATTACATGATATGTCACCGCGCTAAGTCACTTTATAATCTACGCTATCGCCTCACACTTGCATTAGTAGTACAGCTTTAAAACTCTGTATCTCGGAAACGGATAAACGGATGAAGATATCAAGAAAATTTTCAAGGTTGTTAGAGACCTGAGTCCTAGAAATGAATCATAAAAAATGCAGCCATTTACTGTGCTTAGAGGTCTTAAATCCGCGACCGAGATTTAGCCCACAACTCACAGCGAAAAAATAGCGAAAAATACTTGTTTGAGAATTCCTTAGGATCTGCCCACGAATTTACCCAAATGCAGCATCCATTCATTCATTTATAAATTCATAGGTATCTCCGTCAGTTTAATTAAATCATGGGTTTATTAACGGCATATCCATCATCAATCAATTTATTTAATTTTTACTTGCATATTTCAGTGTAAGAGTAGGATGGCTTCGAACCTTTGTATCTGGGGAAGGGGCAAGATTTCAAGAAAATTATCAGGATTGTTTGAGGTTGGTACCTTGGGAACATATCGTAATAACTTCAGTCATTTGCTGTGCACAGGCATCTTGGAATGCTCGGCTGGGTTTTGATCCGCTGGTGACGGCGAGTAAAAACAACCAACCGATTTGCTCTATTTGCTTAGCAGGAGGAAGTATATGGTATTCACGCTTCTACACTGTACTGTACGATAGTGACACTTTGAAGATCCTTCTGTTGGGTACATAAAAATTTGAAAATTTGTGGTAAGGTTGTAACGCCGGAAGTGCATATCCTCTTATTTCCATCTATTGTACTATAAATTTTTTTCCTTATTTTGTTACCTGAAGATATGACGTTTCTTTGTCTTTGTATATTGTAATTGTTTTACTATTTGTATATACATGCATTTATGTCGATGTATAATTGGTTTGTTTTGTAAATACTATTTGTATTTTTACGCTGGGTCTTGCCTAGGGAAAACTATGCTATCGAACGAATACATCGATAAGTCGTGTGGAGAACCAAAGTGTTTAGGATCTTTGGCAGTGTGAACTCGGCCGCATGGAGCGCGGGCAGAGCAGGGTCTGGTTGGAGGAGGGCAGTGGAGCAGGTGTGTTGTGTGACGCTCCCGCGAGTTGCCGCGCTTTCGGGGTTTGGCAGCATGTAATTGCGCTCGACTTGCTATGTTAGCCTCTGACATGGTGTCGCGGACGGGAGCGTTAGCTGGCACACATCAAGAGCCCGTTTCGGCTGGAGACCGTGTCGAGAAGAAGGCGCGCCAACATCCAGCTTCTGCAACAGCGACGGCCGACAATGAATGACTGTCGCCACCTCCTCGATCGACGACTTCAAACCTTCAATCAAACAACAAGGGAGCTGGTAGCACGTAAAGTTTTAGAACTGGATGGCAGACCTCGGCTTTTCAAACTGTTAAATTTTTCTCACTAAATTACAGCAACGTAGCATGAACCTTTGTTGCTCAATGTCCCAATTGCATTACCAAGCAGGGCCCCTTCCTTTTCCGGAATGAACCCGAGTGTCGTTGAAATTCAAACGCCAGCATTAAAGTAATATCATTCGATTTCATTGCTTTAATTTCAAAGTTCAGTTAAGGTATTCATAGCTGGCTACAATATTTAGATTATGCAAGCACAAATTAAGAGTGCGAGTTTTGTTACCGTATTTTAGCTTACCTGTGACTGCAGCTCAGCTTGGTACGTACTAAATTTTACTACTTTTAATTGTTCAGAATCATTTAATTCAAGTTCAAAGCTAAATCTCTTATTTCTAAATTGCGTAGATTCTAGTAGCGTTTGAAATGATTGTTGAGGTAGCCCAAGACTAACCGTATTTTACTGAATTTCGATGTGCTTCAGAAACAAAGCTCACTATTAATTTCAGTCACTAAATTAACTTTCAATTTTCCGGTTTTATTAATTCTTTTGCTAAATTAAGTCAGAGGGTAGCGAAATTTATTACTTCTGACAAACTTTCAGTTTTCACACTACACGTGTCAACCTTCAGTTGCCACGCTTCTAGTGCTAATTATATGTGTAATAACCTTTCTTTTTCAGTTACTATAGTAATTGTCCTTAGGACTGGCGACCGTAATTTCCCCCAAATCTCAAATATCTAATTACCGCTAGTTAATTGTTAACGTAACGGTCGCACATTTACTTTCTTTATTAACTTTACCCCTTTTTAAAATTAATTTCCACCAGTTTCATTTGCATTTTTACTTTCATTTAGATGTAACCCTTTCCTCCCTCTTTACCGACAGATTAACTTCGGTGACGATTGCTTTTCCCAAATTTCCATTAGGTACACGCGGTTTAATTTTTCACTGTCATTAAGGTCGATAAGTGAGGTGGAGGTTACAAGGTCTTATGGTACCAAACTGCTGAGGCCATCGGTCCCTAAGCCTACACACTACGTAATCTAACTTAAACTAAATTACGCTAAGGACAACACACAACACACACACACACACACACACACACACACACACACACACACACACGGCCAAGGAAGGACTCGAGCCTCAGACGGAGAGAGCCGCAGGGACCATGACAATGCCTTCTAGACCACGCGGCTAGCCCGCGCGGCATTGGGTATACAAGTAGTACTTAGCCTGAGATCTGTCCAAGCACTCGACCCTATCTTTTTATCACCAATAGAACCCGAGCTATGAACACCGGGAAATTCCATTTTTATACGTGGCGTTTGGGAACGTACTGGTAAGTGTGCTGCATCATGCATACCTATTACAGTCACCTAATCATAGTAGTTGCGCTTTAGCAACACACAGCGCTCACACTTCACGAAGCATGGGTACTTACGGGTGCGAATGATACAACACACCTTTCCAATTCACGCGACTGAACCTGCGCTTTCTAGTGAGCAGCCATTCGTGCCGTAGGAATGTACACTTCTGGCCACTAAAATTGCTACACCACGAAGATGACGTGCTACAGATACGAAATTTAACCAACAGGAAGAAGATGCTGTGATATGCAAATGATTAGCTTTTCAGAGCATTCACACAAGGTTGGCGTCGGTGGCGACACCTACAACGTGCTGACATGAGGAAAGTTGCCAACCGATTTCTCATACACAAACAGCAATTGACCGGCGTTGCCTGGCGAAACGTTGTTGTGATGCCTCGTGTAAGGAGGAGAAATGCGTACCATCACGTTTCCGACTTTGATAAAGGTCGAATTGTAGCCTATCGCGATTGCGGTTTATCGTATCGCGACATTGCTGCTCGCGTTGCTCGATAGCCAATGACTGTTAGCAGAATATGGAATCGGTGGGTTCAGGAGGGTAATACGGACGGCCGTGCTGGTTCCTAGCGGCCTCGTATCACTAGCAGTCGAGATGACAGGCATCTTACCCGCATGGCTGTAACGGATCGTGCAGCCACGTCTCGATCCCTGAGTCAACAGATGGGGACGTTTGCAAGACAACAACCATTTGAACGAACAGTTCGACGACGTTTGCAGCAGACCATGGCTGCGGTTACCCTTGACGCTGCATCACAGACAGGAGCGCCTGCGATGGTGTACTCAACGACGAACCTGGGTGCACGAATGGTAAAACGACATTTTTTCGGATGACTCCAGGTTCTGTTTACAGCATCATGATGGTCGCATCCGTGTTTGGCGACATCACGGTGTATGCACATTGGAAGCGTGTATTCGTCATCGCCATACTGGGGTATCGCCCGGCGTGATGGTATGGGGTACCATTGGTTACACTTCTCGGTCACCTCTTGTTCGCATTGAGGGCACTTTGAACAGGGGACTTTACATTTCAGATGTGTTACTTCCCGTTGCTCTACCCTTCATTCGATCCCTGCGAAATCCTACATTTCAACAGGATAATGCACGACCGCATGTTGCAGGTCCTATACGGGCCTTTCTGGATACAGAAAATGTTCGACTGCTACGCTGGCCAGCACATTCTCCAGATCCCTCACCAATTGAAAACGTCTGGTCAATGGTGGCCGAGCAACTGGCTCGTCACAAAACGCCAGTCACTACCCCTGATGAACTGTGGCATCGTCTTGAAGCTGCATGGGCAGCTGTACCTGTACACGCCATCCAAGCTCTGTTTGACTCAATGCCCAGGCGTATCACGACCGTTATTACGGTCAGAGGTGTTTGTTCTGGGTACTGATTTCTCTGGATCTATGCACCCAAACTGCGTGAAAATGTAATCACATGAGAGTTCTAGTATAATATATTTGTCCAATGAATACCCGTTTATCAGCTGCATTTCTTCTTGGTGTAGCAATTTTAATGGCCAGTAGTGTAGTTTACTATTGCGTCACCACCCTCGGTCACGATATACCGTACTAGCGAGGAGTGCTGCGTCAAACCAGTATTCGGACGGAAGACTACAAGAGCACAGTGAGATACGCCTGTACGCTACGTGGTCAAACTGTGCTGGACGTGTGCAGTGTGAGGTGTGAGCTGGCAGCGCGTGGCCAAAGGCAGCGGGTGAGGGCGGGCAGTGGTGTCTGCTGGTCGATCGTGCAGCAGGCGGCAGCCGGCAGGCGAGGCGGCTGCGGCGCCGCAACGTGTTGCTGGTGCGCCGGCTGATGTATCGCGGCCGCGGCCGGGGGAAATGGAGAGTGGCCGAGGCCGCGGCCCGGCAGTAAATCTGGCCGCCTCTGGGCGCCGCCGCTTCCTGGACGAGAGCCGCGCCGCCGCGCCGCGCGTCTGTCCTCGCACCGCGCCGCGCCGTGGTGCCGCCACAGCCATCCGATACTGCGCGGACCCTCGCAGCCGGCACGGCCGAGAAGCGCCGGAAAGGGAGGCGTGCGCCGTTGCTGGCTGCCGACCCAGGGGCTATTCAATAGCCTGTTGAAAATGACAGCTTCCTTCGTGATTCTCGCACCTTCCCTTCGCGATGTGTAAGTGTTGTGTCCTACGAGAACAAAGCCAGAACTCCAAAATACGGTGAACCGCCAAAGAAACTGGTATAAGCATGCGTAATCAAATATAGAGATATGTAAACAGGCAGAATACGGCGCTGTGGTCGGCAACGCCTATACAGGGTGTTACAAAAAGGTACTGCGAAACTTTCAGGAAACATTCCTCACACACAAATAAAGAAAAGATGTTATGTGGACATGTGTCCGGAAACGCTTAATTTCCATGTTAGAGCTCATTTTAGTTTCGTCAGTATGTTCTTCTACCTACGCTCAATGGAGCACGTTATCATGATTTCATACGGGATACTCTACCTGTGCTGCTAGAACATGTGCCTTTACAAGTACGACACAACATGTGGTTCATGCACGATGGAGCTCCTGCACATTTCAGTCGAAGTGTTCGTACGCTTCTCAGCAACAGATTCGGTGACCGATGGATTGGTAGAGGCGGATCAATTTCATGGCCTCCACGCTCTCCTGACGTCAACCATCTTGACTTTTATTTATGGGGGCATTTTAAAGCTCTTGTCTACGCAACCCCGATACCAAATGTAGAGACTCTTCGTGCTCGTATTGCGCACGGCTGTGATACAATACGCCATTCTCCAGGGCTGCATCAGCGCATCAGGGATTCCATGCGACGGTGGGTGGATGCATGTATCCTCGCTAACGGAGGACATTTTGAACATTTCCTGTAACAAAGTGTTTCAAGTCACGCTGGTACGTTCTGTTGCTGTGTGTTTCCATTCCATGATTAATGTGATTTGAAGAGAAGTAATAAAATGAGCTCTAACATGAAAGTAAGCGTTTCCGAACACATGTCCATATAACATATTTTCTTTCTTTGTGCGTGAGGAATGTTTCCTGAAAGTTTGGCCGTACCTTTTTGTAACACCCTGTATAGGACAACAAGTATCTGGCGCAGTTGTTAGATCGGTTACTGCTGCTACAATGGAAGGTTATCAAGATTTAAGTAGGTTCGAATGTGGTGATATAGTCGGCACACAAATGATGGGGCATAGCATCTCCGACTCGGCTAGAAACCTGCCTATCGCAACAAATATTCCATATCAGCATCTTCATACATACTCTGCAAGCCACAGCAGGGTGCGTGGTGAAGGGTGTTTTACCACTAGTCATTACCCTCACCGTTTCAGTCGGAAATGGTGCTAGAGAAAAACGACTGTCTACATCTTCCATACGAGCCCTGTTTTTGCTCTTAGCTTGTCTTCGTGGTCCTTACGCGAAATAGAAGTTGGCGGCAATAGAATCCTTCTGCAGTCAGCCACAAATATCGGCTCTCTAAATTTTCGAAATACTTCTTCGTCAAAATAACCTCGTCTCCAGGGATCCCGACTTGAGTTGACGAAGCATGTTCGTAATACTCGCGTTGCTGATCAAATCTACCCGTAACAAGTCCAGAAGCACACTTTTGAATTGCTTCGATCTCTTCCTTTAATCCGACCCGTTGGAGATCCCGAACACTTGAGCAGTACTCAAAATGGGTCGCACTAGTGTTCTAAACGCCGTCTTCTTTGTAGACGAGCAACACTCTCCTAAAATTCTTCCAGAAAAGCGAAGTCGACTATTCACCTTTCCTACTACCGAGCTTAAGTGCTTGTTCCATTTCATGTCGCTTTGCAGCGTTTCGCGTAGATATTTAATCGTCATTACTGTGTCAAGCAGCACACCATCAATATTGTATTTGAACATTACAGGATTGCTTTTCCTACACATCACAAGGAAAGAAAGGAAGACTGGGTTTAACGCCCCGTCGACATCGAGGACGTTAGAGACGGAGCACAACCTCGGATTGTGTGAAGAATGGAAAACGTAATCGGCCGTACCATTTCAAACGAACCATTCCAGCATTTTCAAATAACTGACGGGTTTGCGGCCGGGTGACATCGTCGACCACCGTCGTTATTTGAACATTCAATTCGCTGGGAAAAGTTAGGGTCTCACATTCCAGTATTTGTTAAGAACGATTTAGGGAAATCACGGAAAACCTAAACCTGGAAGGCCGGACGCAGGTTTTAACCGTCCTCCACCCGAATGCGAATCCAATGGGCTAACCACTGCGTCACCTTGCTGAGTTCCACTCATCACACCAAACAGAAGTTCTCTCTAACTCATCCTGTATACTTACTCAACGAAGACGCTTTGCCACACACTGCGGCGTCATCAGCAAACAGTCGCAGATTTCTACTCACCATATCCATCAGATCGTTTTTGTACACTGAGAACGTTTTAGTATCAGATTTCCAAGAGGCACTCCTGGCGATACCATACCGATTTAGCTAGTCAGATACAACTCAGAGGTTTACTTCCACCAATACGTATCTTATACCTGTATGAACCTCGCAGAAGCTTACCCCAGTACCTCTTGGCTCTGGTGCTCCTGAAAGAATACTGAGGAGACATACCTCAACCACAGTCTAGGCAAGGGACATTCCTCGTTCCAGTATGCAGGCCCAGTCTCGTGGGACCTTTTAATCTCTTAGGATGTTTCAAAACAGCCCACAGACAGCTTCAGATAGAATGATTCATTCTGGAAACAGTCCCCTAGGCTGTCGCTAAGGCATTTCTTCGCAATATCCTGTCGTTTTAGAGGGGCAACGGCACTCGTACACAAGAACACTTCCACAAAGTTTGGAAAGTACGAGATACATATTAGCACAACAAAAGTTGAAGTGCGAGCTGTGGATTGTACCTTCCTAGATAAGTCAGTAAGAGCATTATCAGAGAAACACAACGTTCTGGTACGTATCTTGGGCTGTTACACAGTTTTACTCTGCTAGTATGTTTCAAGGACAAAACTTTTTACCTACAAAGTGAAACATTGTTCTTTGAGTCAGCAAGTGTTTATTTTTCAATGTAGTCCTCTTTCAGAACAGTGTACTTTCCTAAACATTTTATAGTCACTAGATTCTATCCCTAAAATGCGGTTTTTGGGAGGTCTACAAAATACCCAACTACAGTTACCACTACCTCTTTAACAGCCAAAAAGATTTTCAGCGGCCGGCCGCGGTGGTCTAGCGGTTCTAGGAGCGCAGTCCGGAACCGCGCGACTGCTACGGTCGCAGGTTCGAATCCTGCCTCGGGCATGGATGTGTGTGATGTCCTTAGGTTAGTTAGGTTTAAGTAGTTCTAAGTTCTAGGGGACTGATGACCACAGCTGTTAAGTCCCATAGTGCTGAGAGCCATTTGAACCATTTGAATTTGATTTTCAGCGATAGTTTCTGTATATGTAAGAGAGATAGAAGTCTGGGAGTGCCAAATTCGATATATATATATATATATATATATATATATATATATATATATATATATATATATATATATATATATGAGTGTAAGTGTGCATGTATGTATGTCTGGAATCTCGTCCCAAATCCCTGGATGGATTTCTACTAAATTTGGCACAGAAACACAGAAACAGCAGGCCTCATGAGTATCAGCACTGTGTGGTTTATAACCTCCTAGCTTCAGTAGGAATGTGGGTAAATTTGTTTTTCCCAGCCACTGGAGTATAGTCTGACCTGCATGACAGACATGTTATGTGGAAACAATACGCCAAATGAGCCTGCGTTGCAGTGCAGCTTACATATCAGAGGCAAAAAATGGTTTTCCCAGGCCCTGAATGTAGGTTTCCCTGCATGACAGGCCTTCTTCATCGTCTTGCGTTACACATGTAAGGGGCAAATAACTGATTTTCAAGCCTCTGAAATGTAGTCTGCCATACATGACCGGCATGTTGTGAGAGCAGCATCCACCTGCTTTAGTGAACTGTATTGCAGGGTCTAAACATACTGATGAGTATGACTGGAGTCAGGCTGAGATGGATAGAGGAGGGGATGGACAGAGCATTAGGTGGGAGGAAACACACAGAGAGTGGGGAGGAAGTGGGGATGCATGAGGCAGGTAAAAGGTGTCGAGGGGTGATGGACAGGTGAAAAAAGAAAAGGGGGAGGTGGAGAAGGGAAAGCAGAGAAGCAGAGAAGGAGGAGGATATAGTAAGTGGAAGGGGGAGAATGAAATGGTCAGAGAGAGAGAGATGGAGGAAATAAGCAAGGAGTGAGGGAGGAAGAGATAAGGATCAAGAGGTGGATGTAGAGAGGAGAACGATATATATATATATATATATATATATATATATATATATATATATATATATATATATATAACTGTGGGGAGAAGGTTAGTATTGAGTAGGATGATTATCCAATAATTTATACCTAAGCCTTTACCTTTCCCATTGTCAGGGCACTTTTCTGGACTGGTGTAAAGACGTGATGCGAACGATCATTTTTGAGATTTTACAACCAGACCTCTTTGCAGGCATTTTTTCATACAATTAGATTCAAACAATTTTTATACTTCTATTATTCTTCTGCTGTTTGCAGTGTAACCACAAAGAAATCACTGTCCATAATATGTCGACCAAATGAATTGGTGTCGTCTTTTGTCATCTATATGGAGAGCTGCATCAAACCAGTCTCAGGACTGAAAACCACAACAACAATGACGTCTTCAATTACCGGCTTCCACAAGTTGCTTTATCATTTTGTTTCTGGCGAGAGGCGGTGAACCCACGTCTAATAGAAGAAAATAACGTGTAACACTAAATCAGTCGGGTTCTGTTTAAAATAGTTCAAATATTGCTGAGAAATTTCTGGTCGCATTTGCTTTTGGTCAGTATTCAAGAAACGCGGCACTACCTTGCACCAATTTTTCTCACACTTGATTCTTTATGTAAAACGTGCCACAGCTTTTCATATTCTATGCCATGCAGTCATTTCCTTCACCTTTAATCATCGTTCGCCCGATACCATGTTGTGAACGTCTTCCATGCACGCATCTACATCTACATCACACTCCGCAAGCCACCTGACCGTGTATGGCAAGGGGTAGTTCTGGTACCACTAACTGATACCTCCCACCCTGCTCACTCCCAAACGACGCGTGGGAAGAATGACTGTCGGTAACCTCCTGTGTTAGTTCTAATTTCTCAAATTTTCTCGTCGTTGTCATTTCACGAGATGTATGTGGGAGGAAGTAACATATCATCCGACTCTTTCCAGAAAGTGTTCTCCAGAAATTTCAATAGCAAACTTCTGTTTGAGGCACAACGCCTCTCTTGTATCGTTCACCACTTGAGTTTGTTGAGCATCTCCAACTAAACGATCCCGTGACAAAACGTACTCCTCTTCGATGGATCTTCTTTGTCTCTTCTAGCAGTCCTATCTGGTAAGGATCCCGCATTGATGAATAGTACTCAACAATACCTTACAAGCCACTTTCTTCGTGGATGAGTTACATTTCCTAAAGATTATTCCTATGAGTTTCAGTCTGGCATTTGCTTTACCTATTTTTTTTTTCATTCCACTCCGGGGCGCTCTGGTTAGTTACTTCTACACACTTTTACCGTAGTTACTGTTTCGAGAAATTCGTCATCAACAGTGCAGTTGTACATCAGTAAATTTCTTTCTCTACGTATGGCCAATACGCAGCGTATATTCACGTTCAGGATCAACTGCCAGACGCTGCACCATTCATAAATCTTCTGTAGATTATTCTGCAAGTCGATACTGTCTTCGCCGTCCGTGGTGGCCGAGCGGTTCTAGGCGCTACAGTCTGGAGCCGCGCGACCGCTACAGTCGCAGGTTCGAATCCTGCCTCGGGCATGGATGTGTGTGATGTCCGTAGGCTAGTTAGGTTTAAGTAGTTCTAAGTTCCACTTGTCGCAGCCATCGTGAATTTTCCGTTTCCCAATAGTGCATATTATGCCGGTTTACGTTACCACTGTTGATGAATGACGCTTCGTCGCTAAATAGAATGCGTGCAAAAAATCTGTCATAGCCTCGTAATTTCTCTTGTGCCCAGTGGCAGAACTGTATACGACGTTCAAAGTCGTCGCCATGCCATTCCTGGTTCATAGAAATATGGTACGGGTGCAATCGATGTTGATGTAGCATTTTCAACACCGGCGTTTTTGAGATTCCCGATTCTCGCGCAGTTTGTCTGCTAATAATGTGCGGATTAGCTGCGACAGCAGCTAAAACACCTACTTGGGCATCATCATTTGTTGCAGGCCGTGATTTACGTTTCACATGTGGCTGAACACTTCCTGTTTCCTTAAATAACCTAAGTATCCGGCGAACGGTCCGGAAACTTAGATGATGTCGTCCAGGATACCGAGCAGCATACGTAGCACACGCCCGTTGGGCATTTTGATCACAATAGCCATACATCAACACGTTTTCGACCTTTTCCGCGATTGGTAAACCGGTCCATTTTAACACGGGTAAAGTATCACGAAACAAATACCGCCCGCACTGGCGGAATGTAACGTGATACCACATACTTATACGTTTGTGACTATTACTGCGCCATCTATCACAAAGCGAAAAAAGTGGTCCAACTAAAACATTCATATTTCTTTACGTACTACACGAGTATGTAATAAAAAAATGGGGGTTACCATTTTTAAAAACGCAGTTGATATCCGTTTGACCTATGGCAGCGCCGTCTAGCGGGCCAACCATAGCGCCATCTGGTTTCCCCCTCCAAGCTAGAGAAGTTTCGTTCTTTTTAGTTTTTTCGTTTGACGCTTATTTCGTGAGATATTTGGCCCGGTCGCGATAAATGGACCACCCTGTATATATGTTGAACACATATGCGGACAAAACTGTGGGGAGAAGGCTGGTATTGAATAGGATGATCATCCAATAATTTCGTCCTAAGCCTTTAACTTTCCCATTGTCAGTACACTTTTCTGGACTGGTGTAAAGACGTGATGCAAACGATTTTTTTTTTTTGGGTTTTACAACCCAGACCTCTTTGCAGGCATTTTTTCATACAATTAGGTTCAAACAGTTTTTATACATCTATTATTCTTCTACTGTTTGCAGTGTAATCACAAAGAAATCACTCTCCATAACATGTCGACCAAAGGAATTAGTGTCCGTCTTTTGTCATATAGGATTACCGGCTTCCACAAGTTGCTTTATCGTTTTGTTTCTGGCGAGAGGTGGTGAACCCATGTCTTATAGAAGAAAATAAAGTGGACACTAAATCAGTCGCGTTCTGTTAAAAATGGTTCAAATATTGCTGAAAAATTTCTGGTTGCATTTACTTTTGGTCAGTATTCAACAAATGCGGCACTACCTTTCAGCACTTTTTCTCACACTTGATTCTTTGCGTAAAACGTACCACAGCTTTTCTTATGCTATGCCATGCAGTCATTTCCTACACCTTTAATCATCGTTCGCCTGATACAATGTTGCGAACGTCTTCGATGTGGCAGCACTTCTGTAATGTTTTTCACGTGAGTCATTTTCGACAGAGGCATGAGTACTTTTCACTTTCGCTCCCCTCCCCCCAATACAGTAACAGTGAATATAGGAGAATTAGCTTCCTGCTTAATTTGATTGTCGTGCCAAATAAATCTATGAGATTCTGTACAAACAGATAAACACGTCTACATCTGCATCATACTCCGCAAGCCACCTGACCGTGTATGGCAAGGGGTAGTTCTGGTACCACCAACTGATGCCTGCCACCTTGCTCACCCCCAAACGGCGCGTGGGAAGAATGACTGTCGGTAACCTCCTGCTTTAGCTCTTATTTCTCAAATTTTATCGTCATCGTCATTTGACGAGATGTATGTGGGGGGGAAATAATATATTATCCGACTCTTTCCAGAAAGTGTTCTCCAGAAATTTCAATATCAAACTTCTGCTTGATGCACAACGCCTCTCTTGTATCGTCCACCACTTGAGATTGTTAAGCATCTCCAACTAAACGATCCCGTGACAAAACGTGCTGCTTTTCGATGGACCTTTTTTATCTCTTCTAGCAGTCCTATCTGGTAAGGATCCCACATTGATGAATAGCACTCAAGAATACCTTAATTACTTCGTGGATAAGTTATATTTCCTAAAGATTTTTTCTATGTGTTTCAGTCTGGCATCTGCTTTACCGATTGTTTGTTTTTGTGGTCATTCCACTTCGTGGCGCTATGGTTAGTTCCTCTTACACACTTTTACTGTCGTTACTGTTTCCAGCAATGTATCATAAACAGTGTAGCTGTACATCAGTAAATTTCTTTTTCTACGTATGCGCAATACGTTACGTATATTCACGTTCAGGGTCAACTGCCAGAGCCTGCATCATTCATAAATCCTCCACAGAACATTCTGCAAGTCGATAGTGTCTTCTGCCAGTGCTAGTTTCCTATAGGCAGTTGCATCATCTGCGAACATTCTTAAAGACCTTCCGTTGCTTTCAAAGACATACGTCATTTACGTACATTGTGAGCGGTAAAGATCCTATCTCATTTCCTTGGGGTACTCCGAAAATTCCCTTTTCTTCCGTCGATTTTGTTCGTTAAGAGAGACAAGCTGAGTTCTATCTACAAGAAAGTGTTGAAACCAGTAGCAAATCTGGTCCCTTAATCGGTAACGTCGGTTTTTTTTTTTTTTTTAATACTAGAAGGCAACGCGGATGATTTCTATTCAAGTTCCGCGCCAGTCGGATCACAGTGGCGCTAGTAGCGCCAATATTAGGATGCAAATTAGATGTGCTTTAAATACACGCTCTACGGGTCGAGAGCGTTTGTTACATTAGACATTGGACATGGTGAGTTGATGTTAGTCAAGAATGCCTTTAAGGCGACAAAGAAACTATTAACTATACCTCACTCAGTTCGACCGAGGTCGCACAAGAGAGCAATGAGAACTTGATGTTCCTTCTGCGATATTGCAAAAGACTTTGCAGGAATGTAGCCACTAAGCGTAACTACTGGCAGCGTTGGTCACGAGAACGTTCGTTCTCGAGAAGACCGGGCTCCAGACGGCCACGTGACACTGCCGAAAGGGAAGACCATCGTGTTCGGCGTATGGCTCTAGCACATCACACTGCGTCTGCAGCAGCAGTCTGAGCAGCAGTTGGCACCACAGTGAAACAACGAACTGTTAAAAATCGGATACTTCAAGTACAGTTGCAAGCCATACGCCCTGTAGCGTGCATTTCACTGACCGCAAACCACCGCAATTTGTGGAGTCAGTTGTGTCAAAAATGGTTAAAATGGCACTAAGAACTATGGGACTTAACATCTGAGGTCATCAGTCCCCTAGACGTAGAGCTACCTAAACCTAACTTAACATGAGGACATCACACACATCCATGCCTGAGGCAGAATTCGAACCTGCGACCGTAGCAGCTGCGCGGCTCCGGACTGAAGCGCCTAGAACCGCTCGGCCAAGTTGTGTCAAGCTAGAGCTCATTGGAGGGCAGGGTTGAGATCTATTGTGTTTTCTGAAGAAATCTGGATCTGCCTCGATGCCTGTCACGACCGTGTGTTGGTTAAGAGGAGGTCAGTTGAGGGTCTGCAACCAACCTATTTGTGAGCTAGACACACTGGACCTACATCTGGCGTTATGGTCTGGGGTGCGATGTAGTATGACAGCAGGAGCACTCTCGTGGCTATCCCACGTACCCTGACTGCAAATTAGTACGTGAGCCTGGCGATTCCACCTGTTGTGCAGCCATTCATGAACAACATTCCAGGGTGTGTTTTCCAACAGGACAACACTCGCCCACATACAGCTGTTGTAACCCAACATGCTCTACAAAGTGTCGACATATTGCCTTGGCCTACTTGATCACCAGATCTGTCTTCAATCGAGGACATATGGGACATCATAGGACGACGACTCCAGCGTCATCCATAACCATC